>NW_028190280.1:0-189781 GCF_048542155.1 Nylanderia fulva
AATATTACCATTAGGGGCCCGATAAAACCCCGAAATAAATAAAAATTTAAAAAAAATTTATTCATTTAAAATCAATTCACTGATTAAAAAACTTTTAAAAATTAAATTAAAAACATGACCGAAAGTTAAACAAATAAAAAAAGGCAACGTTTCGTTTAAAATTTTTCGGATTTTCCCAGCGCATTAAAAAAAACAAATTAAACTCAAAAAATTTAAAATGTTTTTACTTAATGCTAAAAAACATTTTAAAAGGGCCTTACACAGTAAACAAAATAAAATTTTTTTCGTAAGTTTAAATAAGCCTTTCTAACTATCACTTTCCGTTCTGTGGGAAGCAAAATCCTTCATTTTTTTTTTATAAACTCATTCCGGGGTTTTTTTAAATATAAATTAATCGCATCCTATAAATTAAAATAATTTTCTCAATACACCTCAATAATTATAAGATCCAAAAGTCAAGTGCGTTATAAAACAATAACCTAACATATGGTATAAAAAATGCTAATAAAAACTTACATGTATTTATGATGTGACAATATTTCAATTGTAACAGTAACAACAGTAACGCTAGTGAAATCCTCATGTCAGTAGAACGGCTCAGAGGAAACTGAAGCTCAGTTGGAAACGAAAAGTGACAAACAATTATAATCATTTTGTATTTGTTATTTAACCTTAGAGTTTAGGTAGTTTCTCTATAGCTTCAATATAAATATCGGATAGATTTTCAGTATCAGTCTGTAAATTGAGACTATTATTTTGTCTTTTTATGTATATCATTTCTGATACTGATCTTTTTCCGTAATAAATTTCTTTATCTAAAATATTAATGTTGTCCCAATCACAAATTCATGGTTAAAATTAACGCGGTGGTCCGTTATTACTGATTTAGTATTAGTATTTCTAACAATGTGTTTCTTATGTTCAGAAATTCTTGTGGTCAGTCTTCTACTAGTCTGGCTCACGTAAGAAGCGTCGCAGTTTGAACAATTAATTTTGTAAACAACGTTTGTATTATTCATTGTAGAAATAGTATCTTTATGTACTCTTATGTATTTATTTAATTTATTTAAACTAAAGAAGGATAATTTAATATTCATGTTCCTAATAATATTTCTAAATTGTTCCGTCAATCCGGGTAAAAATGGAATAGTAAAAAAAGACTTTTTTACACTATTATTATTATTATTGTTGTTACCGTTGGTTGTGGTATTTTTTAATTTTTTGAATAAAATTAATAGACGTTGGTTAATAGTATTAAAGATCACGTCAAGCGGATAACAGTTTTTTGAAAGTATGTTGACAACGGTAACGAGATTCTTATAATGAAATCGTGGATGTGACAATAAAATTGTTCTATCCACTAGACCGTATAGTTCCTCTCTTTTGACACAAAGGATGCTGAAAAAAGAAGTGTAAATATCTCCCCGAGAATGTCGGCTTGTGATACCAATCAGTGATTATCTTGTTTGGATTACTTTTTAAATTACTTTTTTGGATTTTGTAATCAGTGGCTTACGTGAGGTAATTTCTTTTGATAAAAGGTGTTCAACAGCTTTTTCTCCCTTTTCCGAATATACCTGTTGTAATATTCCATAGGAAATTCCTGCCATTTTCTTAATAATACTATTTGAAATTACATTTTTAAAATTTTTTAAGAATGGTAATATAATTTTAGCTATCACAGATTCTTTATAAGGCTTACAGATTGCACATAAACTTTCCTTTTTGATGAAAGACTCAATTTTTCTAAAACTTCAACATCAAATAATGCTTCATGAAATTGTCCAGATGTTTCCAATTTCAGCAAATCTCGCGCCAATGTTTGCAGTTTAAACAAATCTTTTTGTTTTTTCCTTTCAGGGAAAAGTTTTCTCAATATAGTTAAGCTGTCGGAAAATCCAACAATTTTCGAGAAATTTTCAATCATATCATGACTTATAATCAATCGAAGTAAATGAGCAGAATTGAATGGTACATTATGAGCTACCAGAATGCAAGATTTTGTAGAAAAGTTGAGAAACTCTTGGAATGATTGCAACGCCTTTCGAGGTGAAAAAGTTAGGACTGGTTTTCCATGGAAGTACAGATTCCCTTTGATATATGTCAGTTCTGTTACTCGAGAAGCATCAGCATCAATAGGTCTGGTAGGAGTGAGATACACAGTAAATGTATATTCTTCAAACTTGGCTGCTATCTGTAGGATTTCTGCATTTTTTCAAAAACCAGAAGTCTTCAAATCAAAATAAACAATATTGCAATTTTCAGGGGACACGGAAACATTAGGCAATTTGTCAGCAAAACGTTGTGAATCTATAAATGTGGCATTTTCCATACTGATATTCATACCACAATTTGACTGATACTGTACACCCTCAGATCTTTCTTGTGACTTTCTTGAAGCTTCTTTCATTTGATTTAATAAATTTCTACGACTTTTAGTCAATGGTAATTTTGCCTTCATCGCTCTCTTTTCTCTTTTTTTATCCAATCGCATGGCTAAAATTGCAGTGTGTTTCCCAGGAGATACATTCAGCTTTGTATTAACATCCAAAAGATGATTTTTTCCATCATTTTTTGTGCAAACAACACTTGCAAGTCGATAATCGGCTGATTCACTAAGCAACATTTTTTTTGAGCTTTGTGTGCCATCATATTATTGACACTTTCATTTGCTGACTGGAAGCTATGACTGCAAATTTTGTTGCATTTTTTGCATATTTTTCAAATATTGCCCACAATTCACTATAAAGATTATTATCTTTTAGCTCAATTTTATGAGAATCTTTACACCAAGTTCCGCAGTTCTCATGTCTGCCAAATGCATGGTCAGGAATGTGGGATCCGCGAAAAAGAATCGGGCCTTCGGGTGACTAGACCAGGACTCGAACCCGGAACCTTCCGCTTGCCGGGCGACTGCTCTAACCATTAAGCTACCTAGGCCCTCTGCCTAACCTTCTCCGCATCATTTTGACATTCGCCCTCAAATGTCGCCACGTGCTAGTGCCACCGGGCCTTTGGGCCTTTTTTCCCACTTTCAGCCGACACCCGCAAACCGTCTCTAACATCGTTTTGCCTCGTGTAGACCGAATCCTGCCTCCATCTCGGACGAGCCCCCAAATGTGGGATCCGCGAAAAAGAATCGGGCCTTCGAGTGACTAGACCGGGACTCGAACCCGGAACCTTCCGCTTGCCGGGCGACTGCTCTAACCATTAAGCTACCTAGGCCCTCTGCCCAACCTTCTCCGCATCACCCACTTACGCGTTATGGAGGAGTCCCAATACTACAGGAATAATGCGAATAGTCCTAGCTAGCTGAGCACTTTGTCCTTGATTCTGTGACACTGCATACGTAAAACATTTTTTTAGATGAGGAATGATCTCTTTTTTTCTCATCTCTTTGAAATTTTTTGCAGTGCATACAAATTTTTCATGACATGTTTCTTTAAATGGTTACTGTCAGACAATTTGTGGACTTTCAGTGGATTTCTCGAATTTATTGCTGCAATTGTTGAACTATCTTTGTCACCTATCAAGACTTTAACGTTTAAGCCAGCTTCTTGAAGAATTGCGCTATTATTGACTAGAGCAGCCCCTACATCAGGCTCCATTGCTTTTGCACTGCCGGAAAAATTCTTTCTACAATCATGATCTTTTTGATCGTGACCTGTGTCACAAAACTTGCATTTTCGGTTTCGAGTGGCAAAATCAAGAATTTTTCCAGTGAGAAAACCAATTATTGTACCATAGCCATTGAGGCTATTGTAATTCCTCCCATTTCCACGTTTGCTCCATCCCATATTGTATGAAACAATGATATTAATAATGTTCCCTAATGCTGCATCAAATTGTTTGATTTTTGTGACAATATCTTCCTGTGTAGCATCAGCATCAAAATTAGCATCCGTAGCAGAGTGAAGGGTGTTCATAAATGGATAAAGCTCATTCACAATCTCCTTTGGTCTAAGAAAAAAACAAGAAGAAATACAGGATGTAAAGGATGTAAAGAATTTTTAATTGCTTATAAAGTTAAGAAAATTTAAATTTATTATTCTTTATTTATCATGATTACAAAAAATAAAAACACCATTAAAAGAATTCTAAAAAAAAAATTTTTTAATTCTAAAAAAAATGTATCTACATTCTCCTTGCTTATTAATAACACAGCGAAAAACGTACAACTCCTTAGATAATTTATGAAGATTTTCTGTAACTAATTGTCTCTCTTCTTCAGCAGCTCTTTTGCATGAATCCTTTGCAACAGCCTCTAAAACTGGACCAATTTCTCGCTCATATCGTTTATATAAATTGGGGGTGACCAAAGGGACATTCAGACATGAGAGTAATTTATTAAGAGCAGTCTCCCCCATTCCAGAATAGACAGCACCTGAAAAATACATTTTTACATTATAATTTGATGAGATATAAAATTCAATGAATCTTTTAATATTCTCTCAATTAATTATCTACATTTATTTATCTACATAATTTGTATTTTTTTAAATATAAAATTTACTTACCCAATACAGCTTTGGTGTTGACATCAGCATGCTTTAAATTATCTTGAGTAATATGTGTTTTATTTGTTTGAACTTGTGTAATGATACAGCACTCATCACACATAATATATAAAATGGAATTTAAACCCATTTGCGTCTCTTTTATTGTTTTTCTCAGTGAGATGTCTTTTTTACAATTACAGCATATTAAATGTTTGGCAACATAACTTATATCAATAATACGTCTGCCTTCAAATTGAAATGTTTGTGATTTCTCAGTGAGATTATGTGGCACCTGTTCACGTTTAGCAGCATTTGTTATACACATTGCCGCAACGGCTTTTTTTCGTTTATCAAGACTTTTTTTTTTACGAACCGACCTTTAAAACGCAATTGATCTGACATTATTAATAAATTCCGTTAAAAAATTAATATTTCTTAAAAAAATAAGAGATAGAACTGCAATGTTGCCACGATTAACACGCCGCTTCGTAAATGTGATAGTGGTGTATTCATACATGAGCTGTTTCTATGTAAAAAAGTTCAGACAGTACAGACTCAACTAAAATTGTTGCTACGGTAACATTGTATAAACGATGAATTTCCTTATCGATTAGAGGCGAAACTTTTAGTTGATATTGTAGCGATAGAACTACCTTAATCGCTCTGAAAAAAGCGGATTGTTTTTGGTCGCTCTGAAAAAAAACGGATTGATTTTTAATTAAAAGTAAATTATAATAGGTGCTCAAATTGAGCACCATCCATTCTGACGCAAGCTCTTACGCGTTTTAATAAATTTTCTTGAACGTTCTCCATTACTTTGTCCGCGATATTCCAGATCGCATGTCGCAATCTTGTTTCTAGTCATCGACGTCCTCGGGAAGCGTTTTGTAAATCAGTCCCTTGCAATATCTCCATAAAAAAAAGTCCAAAGAATTAAGATCCGGGAATCTTGCGGGCCAACGCAACGTATCAGGCCGTACCGACTCATCCATTGTCCAGGAAATTGCTCGTTTAAATAATTTATAATAATTCTGGCGTTGTGTGCCCCAGCACCGTCCTGTTGAAAAACAATCTTGTTTTTTTCGAATAATGATACTTCCTCTAAAAAATCTGGCAGATTTTCTCTTAAAAATTCGAGGTACGTTTGGCCAGTTAAAATATATGGGAGAATAACTGGTTCAAGTATTTGCGTTCCCATTATTCCAGTCCACAGGTTTATTTTCCAGCGAACTTGGATATTTGTGAACCGTGTGACTCTGAAATTTTCTTCATTCCAATAATGCATATTATGAGAATTAAAAAGTCCTTCTTATGTGAATAACGATTTGTCGCTGAATATCACACAAGAAAATCTGGGATCTTGATCCACTCTTCTCAAAAAATTTGCACAAAATGTTCGTCTTGTAGGGTAATCCTCTGGTCGTAAATGTTGCACGTGTGTGTAATGAAATGCGTGCAACTTTTCTTCTTTGAGTGTTCGTTGTACTGTCGAGTACGATAAGTTGTGTTTTCGAGCAACCATCCGAATACTCGTTTCAGGATTATCCTCGAAAGCGCGTACAATTCGCTCTGTGTTTCGCAAATTTCTTGCGTCACGATTTCTTCCAATATCGTGTTTATTTGGAAGGACATTGCCAGTTTCGTGTAATCGTTGAGCCGTGCGAAGTATAACAGAGGCCGACGGATGTTTTGCTCGATGTGAATATAATTCGGCGCATCGTCTTGTAGGTACGTGGTACTGCCCGTGACACTCGCCAAGTGCCATCAACATGTCGTAATATTCTTTGTTTGTATACGTTGCCATATTGTCCTTTTAACGCTTGTAGTAATCGAAAGATTATGGATTGCATTGTTAATCTTCATATTATTTATACAATACGCGGGATGTCGCGATCTCCCCCACCACGCCTCCCGCGACGAAGCGACACGCGACCATATATATATATGGAACTTAGTAATCTCAAACCAAGAGATACAGTTCCGAAGAATTAATTTTTTCGCGCTTGGGCTCTATTGGCTGATTTAAAATATCATATTTATATTTAAAACTGATTAAGTAGATTGTTCGACGTTTGCGCATTTAAGCACAATATAAGCATAATAGATAAATATTTTTAGATATTGTTACAAGAAATAGATAATTAATTATTTCTCTCTTGTTATAAAATACGTTGAGAATTCTATATCTTTAGATGGAGTAAGAAAATTCCAGAAGAAATTTTGTTTTTGTTACTTACATCATTCTGTGATTTTTCCTCTCTCGCGAAACTCCCTCGATACCTCACCTACATGGCAGCGCTTGACTGTATGTATTAAAATGTCAACATGATTTACTTCGTTATTTGTTGTTATAAGAAAGAGTGACCGCAAAATTAGCCTGTTTTTGCAACTTGGATAGCGAGCTTAGGATAAAACATAAAATGGTTCAGCAGGTCTCAAATTAATCGTCATCGAAAATGAAAAGAGGCATCACTTTTAGTTTTTTGAAAATTTTCGAAAGTTACCCAAAATTAGAGGTTGAAATTACTTCAAATCACAATATGGCCAAATCGAAAAAAGCTGAACAAAATTTAAAAAATCGAGTAATTGACCTGAAATTCTTGACTGTGGGGTTTTTGGGGTCGCTGATCACGAATCTACTATCCAAATTGCAAAATTCAATTATTTAAACAATTTATAAATAAATAATTATTGTTAATCAGATAAGAAATATATGTCGGCTCTCAATATTAATAATAATAATATATGAATTTTAAATCGGCCAATAGAGCCCAAGCGCGAAAAATTAATTTTTCGGAACTGTATCTCTTGGTTTGAGATTACTAAGTTCCATATATAAATTAATCTCGAACTTACATATGGAGAAAAATAGACGAGAAAAATATAGGTCCGAAAAGTCGCTGAAGCGGGAATCGAACCCGCGTCGTTCACTTTCCGGGCAACTGCTCTTACTAACTAAGCTATTCAGACCCTTTCAATCCTAAATTTTTCATTTGCCTTTTAGTAGATGTTAGTAAATAACGCCATGATTAGGCCCAGGCGTAAATAAAATTAGATAAGAAATATATGTCGGCTCTCAATATTAATAATAATAAGAAGGATGTAACAAATCTATTGATTTTCTACGAGACTGTTAGCTCAAGTGGCTGCTACCGCCATCATGTGGTATGTTATTTTATTATCATTAATAAAGTTAGCGAAATCTTGTAAGGAGAAAGCGGCTCCTCTATCTGAAATTAACGTCGATGGGATACGTTTAAAAATAAACTAGATAACGATTGAATGGTTTCTCTAGACAGTCAATTTTACTGGGAGGAGCCACGTAAAATGTGAGAAGGCTTCTATGATGATTAACTAGAATGTATTTTTTATCCGAAAGTGATTCCTTTAAGGGCCCGCAATGATCAACATGCATGATTTCGAACGGATGAGAAGGGGTGTCCGTAATCTGCATCTCTCCTTTGCGCGCGTTTATTGAAGAATTGGACATTTATTGGAATTATTAAACACATAATGCAATTAGTAATCCTGAACTTTTTTCTTAATGCAAAAAGACCAATAATTATTTCCGATTTCTTGAACTGTTTTCTCGACTCCACAGTGAGACATTCCATCGTGGTATATTCGAATAACGTTTGTTATCACAGATTCTGATACTACAAAACGAGATTTATCGGGACTTTTTTTTTAAAACTAGACCTTCAATAAGCTTGAAGTCTTCGATTTTGTGATTTGAGTTTTATAGCAACAGATTTAATTTTAGAGTCCTGTCTGTAAATCAGTTCCTTTTCAAAGGGAAGAGCTTGTATATGATTAACAACCTGACTGAATGCGCCTATATGCGCCATTTTCTTACCGTTTTTATGCATAATCTTGAATTTATAGTTTTGGAATTTAAGAATGTTCCAACGAGTGATTTGCGGATTATGCTCGCTTTGTTGTCTGCTAATACTAGCACATGGCAGTCCGTAACGACTGTAATATCAAAGTAGCATTATTAAGTTTCGTAATTGTTAATGCGTTAATAAAAGATATTGGACTCTCTGTATCAACAAGTGCAAATAATGAACAATTATCTCCTAGAATCTCAATAACTTCTGTTAACCAGTTCACTGGTGCACCCGAAATTAACGTTTTGTGCCAAAACTGGTGAGAGCAAATAATTACGTATTTTATATGGAAATTTAACTATAAAGGGTTTTTGGTATCGCTAATGATGAATTTAAGATTGAAATTTCAAAATTTTAAATGGAGAGGATCAAATTCGATAAGTTCATTGTCCTTTGAATCGCTTATGATCACGGTCTTACAAGTCACTTATATATATATTGGTTACATATACCATCAGACGTAAAAATGTAACTATGTTTAGTCAGTTCAGATTGATTGATTCAATATGCGCAACTTTACACCGATAAAATATCGATAGATTTGTAACACGAGTTTTGTGTTGTGATATTTAGATCACAGATAACAAATTAATTTAAAACATTATATTATTCTTTATATATTATTCTTAATATTGAGAGCCGATAAAAATATTTCTCATTTGATTAAAACATTATGTTGTTATTTCATTTTGAAAATTATACACTCAAGACTATATAATATCTATATGTATTAAGATTAATATCTTTTGAATCGTTCATTACAAATCAAATACTGTTAATTACTAGCTGCCATATTGAATCCATAAGGAATTTCTCAAATTTGATTCCAGATTCATAATCAGCGACCCCAAAAACATGGATATATCAGGTTTCATTCAAATTCGTTAAAAATTGGCAAAGGGTTCATATATGAGTCATTATCAGATGTGGCACTTTTTTTTGCCCATATATGAGTCATTATCAGTGAACTGGTTAACGAGTTATTAGTAACTAATTTGTAGACGATAAGACAATTGGTTTAAGATGCGTGCAAACTAGTCACCAGATAATTACTAGACGCGCGGATTGATGGCGCAGGGAAGGGATCGATTTCTTGTCGCGACGGTTCGATATCGAGCAGTCGTGCCGGATCAGCTGACACAATAACGTGTTGTCTTGCAAGTCTCTCTTTGACCTACTTATAGACTGTATTCTTATTTCGTGCTATCCAGCATAAAAGTCTTTCAATAGTTATTTCGGCTTCGCTTATTTTATATTTTCTGACACGCTAATCCTATTTAAGGGGGTTATTCATCTACTAAATTTCCCCACAAATTCTTTATAAACTCAGAACGCACGCAATTGTTGATGACAAGTCCTTATTGGAATCTTCCGCTACTACCGTAGAAAGTTGATTCGATTGTTGCGTAGTCGTACAGTCCTTCGCTTCAATTTTGGATAATTATCTTCATTATGGCTCTTTGCGTGACAGTAGTAATACTAGGGGAGTTCTAACCCAGGGGCAATGAGGGGGGGTGAGGGGCGGGGGAATCGGGGTCGAGGGGGGTGACGTCACGCGGGGGAGGGGGTCTTATCAGTAGATAAGCTTATCTTTTGTTTATAAACATATCAGATTACCTGATAAGGGGATCATATTACCTGATAAGGGGATCATGTTATCTGATATGTTTATAAACAAGATAAGAGAGATAAGGGGATCATGTTACCTGATATGTTTATAAACAAGATAAGATAAGGGGATCATGTTACCTGATATGTTCATAAACAAGATAAGATAAGATAAGCGGCGTCTTTGAGCGGTATCTAAGTTTTCGCAGAAAATCCAAGATAAGCGGCGTCTTTGAGCGGTATCTAAGTTTTCATAAACAAGATAAGATAAGCGGCGTCTTTGAGCGATATCTAAGTTTTCATAAACAAGATAAGATAAGATAAAAATTCTACGAATGGCTGCCGCCGTTTCTTAATCCAGGCTGAGCGCCGACAATTGGATATCTAAGTTTTCTCTGAAAATCCAAGATAAGATATCTATTACAGCGATATCTATTACAGCGATATCTAAATTTTCTCCGAAAATCCAAGATAAGATAAGATAATTCTGCGAATTATTAAGAACAAAAGGTTTGCCGACAATCAAGCGGGTTGATACATGATCCATACAGGTTGCGACATGTTTGCGCAGGATCTGACGTGTCTTGCGACGGGGTGAAATTTACACCAGGAAGGTAACGGGCGGCCTTATCTATGTATTTCTAAGAATTATCAGCGGGTAGATATCGCACAAATATTTCTCGCGAATTAACAATTGCATCATCATCCCACGAACAAAGGGATGATCGGGATATATAATGAGGACCGATGCAGCTGCTGGGCCATAGTACCACTGGCGAGCGCACGCTTCATTCGAGGTGCAAGAAAAAAAGTTTAGTGTGCAAAGTAGTTTTTTTTCGTAATAAATGTGAAAAAGTGAATTTTTTACAAAAAATGGAGAACGTTGAGCGCGACCTGTTGGAGCGTTCCCGCCAAGTTGCTAACTTGAGCGAATATTTCGGATGGCTGCAAGAGTGCGAAGAATTTATCGAAGAGCTGGAAGAACGCAGCCGTGCCAAGCGTCCGCGTCTCTCGATTGGACATAGACAATCTCTGGTGGCGAGAATAGCGCGACTCGAGGGTGCAAAGGTGCGCTTGCAGAGACGGTATGTCGGTGAATCCATGCTTAGTGGCGGCGGATTCAGTACAAGTTTCTCAGCGCTAGTCTCGACAAATTAGCGTCATTTTTGGATAAAGAAAAACTAAAAATTTTACATTCGGAATATCAAAATTTAACTAGTGAAAAATTCAATTTATTGACACGGAAGGGCGTCTTTCCGTACGAATACATAGACTGCGTGGACAGATTACAAGACACATGTTTACCGCCGCGCGACTCATTTTACAGTTCCTTAACCGGCGACACAGTATCCGAGAGTGATTACGCGCACGCCGAGACCGTCTGGAGCCGATTCTCCCTTCGAACGCTAGGCGAATATAGCGATTTATATTTAAAAATTGATGTCTTGTTATTGGCCGATATATTTGAGAATTTTCGCGATAGTTGTATAAAAAGTTACGGACTCGATCCCGCGTATTATTATACTCTCCCCGGATATACATGGGACGCCATGTTAAAACATACGAATATAAAATTTGAATTATTAACAGACATTGACATGGTTATGTTTGTCGAACGGGGTATACGCGGCGGCCTTAGTCAATGTTCAGGCCGATACGCACAGGCTAATAACAAGTACTTGCAATCGTACGACCCATCGAAACCCTCATCGTACCTCATGTATTTCGATGTAAATAATTTGTACGGATGGGCAATGTGTCAACCATTGCCGTATGCCGATTTTCGGTGCGTCGACGATATATCGAATTTTGACGTATCATCTATCGCGTTCGATTCGCCTATAGGCTATGTTCTCGAAGTAGATTTAGAGTATCCGCAGCATCTTCATGACACGCACATTGACCTACCGTTTTGCCCGACGCGCGATAAGCCGCCCGGCAAGCGGGAGTATAAACTCCTCGCAACGCTTTGTGATAAGAAGCGCTACGTGATACACTATCGTAATCTACAGCAGTGCACGCGCCACGGGCTACGCATAACAAAAATATATCGCATACTACAATTCACGCAGTCAGCGTGGCTGCAAAAATACATCAAACTCAACACGCAGTTTAGAACACATGTGAAAAACGATTTTGAAAAAAATTTATATAAATTGATGAATAATGCGGTATTTGGCAAGACGATGGAAAATGTGCGCAATCATGTGGATGTAAAATTATTAACAAAATGGGACGGACGGTACGGTGCGGAGGCAATGATCGCGAAACCAAATTTTCATAGTACTGTGGGATATGAATTGACTAGGTTCGATGGAAAATCCAGAAATGGTTGTTTTTCCACAAATAAAATGTAATATAGATATTTTATTGGAATTTACGCGAATACAGAATTTAGAAGGAATGGGTATATATATATATGTGGCCTCGACGGCATTCGTCACGATCTTTTACATGTGTTCGCTCGCACGGTCTTTTCCCGACTAACTCGTCGCTCGCGATCGCGTCAACACGCCCGAATTTTCACGGGCATCGCCAAGGTCCATCAAAACCCTCGCAAAACAATATAACGGGTGGAGCAGACAGAAAACCGTGCTCCATCCCACACTCGGCCATCCGACGACTTCTGGCCTCAGATGTCTATTCCAAAACAGCGTCTTCAGAAGAATCGCTTCAAGGCTTCATGTGATCCGCCGCCGAGGATGTCATACGAGGACCTTCTCCTTCGCCAATCTTCTGCACTATGTATCTATCATTCCGAAGAACTCGTTTAATCCGATATGGACCAAAATATTTCGCAGCAAACTTCAGACCAGGTCCGCCTTGTGTCCGTTTAATGGCAACCAAATCATTTTCCTTATATATACTTGGTGCTTTTCTCTTTCTGTCATAGCTCCGTTTGTTTTCTTCCTGAATTTTAGCGATTGCTTCTTTTGCTTGTCGTCGCGTTTCACTACGTTTCTCTAAAAATGCCGCAGCTTCTTCTTCTTCAAGAAGATCCTTAAGTATGAGATCTTCTTTCGTCTTTATTTGCGTGCCAAATAAAAGATAAAATGGCGATGCGCCTGTGCTTCTCGAAGGTACGCTATTTAGATATCGCTGAGTTCTCATTACATATTTATGCCATTGAGCAGGATTCGGTGCTGACAACTTTGTCAACATTGGAATCAAAATACGGTTAATCCGCTCAACTTGCCCGTTTCCTCGTGGGACTCCGGTAACGACAGTGATATGCTCAATATTTTCGTCTTTACAATAAGTTTCGAAGTCATTCGCAGTGAAAGCCGTTCCTCGATCAGAAATGATCCTTCTCGGATTTCCGAAAACAGCGCTCTGTTGCGTCAATCTGTCTAATACTTCGGCTGCGCTTGTGGATTTCGTGGGGTATAACTAGACAAATTTTGTAAAAGCATCGATTACTACGAATAAATGACGATACTTCTTTTGTGTAGACGGCAGGGGACCCAAATGATCCACGTGATACGTATCTAGCGGACTTTCACCTTTTGGGATAGGATGTAAGCAGCCTTCTTGTTTTCCAGATTTTCTCTCAGCCAGAATACAGCTAATACAATTTCGGACAATCTTTTCGATCTTACTACGCATTCCCTTGAACCAATAATTCATCTTTAGCAGCTTCTCCGTTTTGTCTGGACCGAAATGGCCACGCTCATGAGCTTGTCGTATAATATTGTTTTGCATTAGCTTTGGAACTACAATTAGCGTATCTCCGTTCAATTTCTTGTGTAAAAGTCCATTTTTAATAACGTATCCCTCCGCTTGGTTACTTATTGCTTGGTCTCGGATGCCTACCAACTCCTCATCTTCTGCTTGATTTTTTTGCAGCCTTGCAATGATGCCCTCCTGACATTCCGTTATGAGCATTGCAGTTGGCAATGCATTTCGACTGAGCGCATCGACATGTCGCATACTCTTTCCGGGCCGATGTTCGACAACATATTGAAAATCCTGCAGGAACAAAGCCCATCGTGCAATCCGCGTGCAGACGTCCGTCTTCTTCATTGTTTGCGCGAACGCCTGACAATCTGTTACAATTTTAAACGGTATACCTATCAAATAAATTCTAAATTTTCGCAACGCCTTAATAATTGCTAAAACTTCCAACTCGTAGCTATGAAATTTTGCTTCGCTATCGGTGGTCTTGCCACTTGCGTAGTACACCGGATGAAAAAGACGATCTTCGCTATCTCTTTGTAGTAAAATAGCCCCTTAATAGCCCCAATAACCTTGTGACGAGGCGTCCGTGTGCAGCTCCGTTTCCGCGTTTGGGCAATAGATTCGTAAAATAGGTCTTCTCGCCAAAGCCTCCTTCAACTGATCGAACGCGCGCGTTTCTTTGTCACCAAAAAAAAATTTAACTCCCTCCTTTAACAATTCGGTCAGAGGATGTGCAACAGATGCATATTTCGGGATAAACCTTCGGAAATAGCCAGTCAACCCTAAAAAGCTTTGCACCGCTCTTCTATCGTTCGGTATGGGAAAATATTTTACCGCGTTAGTTTTTTCGTCGGAAGGTGTAACGTCTCCGTCCTCTATAATAAATCCTAGATAATTTACTCTAGTTTTCAAAAACTGGCATTTCTTCCAATTTATCCTTAACCCGTACGAACTTGCTACTTGCAATACTTCTTTTAAGTGTAATAACCCTTCTTGACAATTTTTTGATGGAATAATCAAGTCATCTGTAGTATCCTTTTATATAGGTATATGTACGTCTTTATTGCTTACTCTTACACGATATAATACAGAGAGAGTTATATGCTTTTGCGCGTGTCCGTCTCGTAGCCATGCTAGCTTACTTCTGCCGCGTGTACCTCTACGCGTGCGCCTTACGCTTCTCGCTCAGTAGCGTATCTATACACTACATCTCTTCTCTTCCTTAAAATGCTAACCGCTTACAGTATATGTTTCTTACATCTAATTATCATCTATGGAGTATGCCCTATAATTGCCATAACGCTCCGGCTGTTTTCTTTCGCGCTGTGATCTTCTTACGCTTTCTGATTCATCGCTTTCTGTTCTTTCCTGATCCCTTTCTATTCTTTCCTTTTCTTTATCCTCCACCTCTCCTTTCTCGCTTTCTGATTCCTCGCTTTCTAAATCTATGACTTTTCTTACTTGTGTTAAGTTTCTTTTATACTTTTTTCCTTCCCCTGACTGTAGTGTTACTGAATTTCCTTTTCGTTCTATTACTTTATATTCTTCCGGACTAAAATTTGGACTTAGTTTATTTTCCTTTGGTGCCCTAACTAATACACGATCTCCTTGACCTAAATCACATTCTTTGGCTCTATTTACTTTGTCATAATATTGTTTTCCTTTTTCTTTTAACCAACTATCGCGTTCTCTAATTTCTGCTTCTACAAATTCACTCTTATCGTTAATTTCCGGAATTTTCGTTCTTAGCTTTCTTTTAAACAATAGTTCTGCGGGGGATATTCCTGTAACTGTGTGTGGTGTTGACCGATACATCAATAAAAATGTTAATAGTTCGTTACGCCAATTTTTTCTCTCCGCATGCGCTATTTTTAGTCTTTTTAAGATACTTTTATTCTGCCTTTCAACTTCCCCGTTCGCTTGCGGCCAATATGGTGCTACGTGTGTGACTTTGACTCCGCAAGAACTTAGCCATTCTTTTAATTTGTCGTCTGTAAATTGGCGACCATTATCGCACACGATTATCTTTGGTAATCCGTGTCTCGCAAACAATTCGAATAATTCTCCTTGTATTACTTTCGCCGATATATTTTTTAAAATTGCTACTTCTATGTATCGGCTATAATAATCGGTAGTTACTAACAAATGTTCTCCTGTCGGGAAGGGACCCATTAAATCTATCGCAATTGTTTCCCATGCTTTTTCCGGTAACTGATTCCGTTTAACTGGTGGTGGTTCCATCGGACGCTGTACTAACTGACAGCCTTTACACGATTTAACAAATTTCTCAGCGTCTTTATCAATGCCTTCCCACCAAACTTTACTTTGTAACCGTTGTTTCATCGCGACAATTCCTGGGTGTCCTTCGTGTGCTAACGCTAACGTTTTTCTCCGCAACGTTTCGGGTATAACTATGCGTGTATTTCTTAATAATACATTGTTGTAAATACATAATTCCTCTTTTATTATTTTATACCGCGAATTTTTCAGTGCCTTCCAATCTTCTGTCTGTAACGCTAATTTTACTTCCCTAATCTTTTTATCCTCTTTCGATGCTATCGCGATTTCTTTTAATGACATTGCTTTTGGTACCGATTCCGTTGCTATCCATTGAATGTACTGGATGTCCTCTTCAAATTCTTTTTTTCGGTTCTCATTTCCACAGAGTCTTGACAGTATATCTGCTATATTAGATTTTCCTTTTTCATATATAACCTTATATTTAAATGGTAACAACCTTAAAACCCATCTTTCTATCCTCGCGTTCGGTTTTGCTCGCGGTGCAAATATATATTCTAACGCTTTGTGGTCTGTCACTAATTCAAATTCTATTCCATACAACCAGTTATAAAATCTTTCACATGCGAATACTAATGCTAACGCTTCTTTTTCCGTTTGAGAATATCGTTTTTCGCAATCCGACAAACTTCTACTCGCGTAGCTAATTACCCGCCATTGATTTCTGTCATCTTGTTGGGTTACTACGCACCCTAAACCTACTGGGCTTGCATCCGCTATTATCCTTGTTTTCGCATTTACATCAAAAATTCCCAACGTTTGCGCACTTGTTAAACCCCTTTTTAAAATTTTAAATGCTCTTTCTTGTTCTTTTTCCCATACAAATCTTACTCCTTTTCTTGTTAATCTTCTTAGAGGCTCACTTATTGTTGCTAAATTAGGAATGAATGCCGCACAGAAATTTACTAGTCCTAGAAAACTATGTATTTCCTCCGCTGTTTTAGGTATTCTAAACTTTTCTACTGCTTCTACTTTAGATTCTAACGGTTGATATCCATTTCCCGAAATTTTAAATCCCATAAATTTTATCTCCTTTTGTCTAAACACACATTTACTTTTATTTAAAGTTATTCCTTTCTCCTTTAGCGTTTCTAAAACTTTTCTTAATCTTCTATCATGTTCTTCCTGTGTCTTTCCACAAACGATTATATCATCCATAAAGTTTATTGTTCCTTTACAATCTCTTAATATTGATTTAACAATTCTCTGAAAAATTTCTGGAGCGCAGCTTATTCCGAACATTAATCTTTTATATCTATATAGCCCTGAATCTGTTACAAATGTAGTAATTTTCCTTGATTCTTCTTCTAGTTCTATTTGGTGGTATGCCTTTTTAACGTCTAGCGTCGTGAACAAGTTATTGCCTTTAATTACGTCTAAAATGTCTTCAAATACAGGTAACGGATATCGTTCCCGGATAATTGCTTCGTTCGCCCGTCGCATGTCCACACACAACCTTATCTCACCGTTTTTCTTTACTATGGGAACTACTGGGGAGACCCATTCTGTAGGGCCTTCAACTCTTTCTATTATATCCTGAGCTATCAGTGCTTCTATTTGTCTTTCCACTTTCTCGCGCAATTTAAATGGAATCCTTCTAACCGGCTGTGCAATAGGTGTGTATGTCTTATTAATTGGTAATGTTAATTGGAAATCTTTTAATTTACCCATGCCTCTAAAAATTGAATCTTGTTCACTTTCAAAATTATTAATATTACGTATTTCCGGTCCTATCCGCAAAACTCCTAGCTTAGTAGCCGTTTCAAAACCTAACAGCGCTCTTCCGTTACCTTTTAAAACTAAGAATGTCGCTCGAGTTTTCTTATTTTCCACCTCAACCTCGCAATGAAATTCCCCTATCAATTTTAAAGCTTTTTCTTGTCCGTATGCGTATATCTTTTTATCGCCCGCTTTTTCCGATTTACATTTAATATTCCGCGATTTACACCATCTCCATGTTTCTTCGTCAATTATATTACACGACGCGCCTGAGTCTATTAATAGATTTAAATTGACCCCTCCCACCGCCGCGTCGATACATTTACCCTCCACGGCGTGGATTTCTTCTCTCCTCAGGCCAAACGCGTGCTCCCTTCCTTCTTCTTCTTCTTCTGTCCTCTCGTCGAGCCGTCGAACCCTTTTTTTCTGTCCGTTTTTTTTGTAGTTGTTGTCAGTTGTCTCCATCCTTGTCTTGCAAACCCTCGCGAAATGTCCTTGTTTTCCACATTTACTGCAGGTCTTCTCTCTCGCTGGGCATTTCTCGTTTGTATATTTGTGTCCTTTATATCCGCACCGATAACATTCGACGCTATTTGTTGTCTTCGTCACTCCCGTCTTCACCTGTTTTTTTCTGTCTGTTATGCGAGCCACCGCTTCACCTTCTATGTCCTTCGTCTGCAGCGAGACGGCTTCCATTGTTTTTGCAATCTCCAGTACTTCGTTCAGTTTAACCTCGCATTTTTCTAATAAACGTCTGCGTAATTTTGTTGAATGGCACTTTTCGATCACTTGACCACAGATTTCTGTATCTGCGTCCTCAAAATTGCAGTTCTTCGCTTGCTGTCGCAATCTTGAAACATATTGTACCATCGTTTCCCCGGTACCTTGAGACAGATTTCTGAAAATGTGTCTCTCATAAGTCGTATTCATTCTCGGTTTGAAGTACTCTTCCAATACTTGCACGGCTTTGGTGTATTGCGATTCTCCTTCCACAACCACTTCCGCATCCGGTATCGCGTAGAAAATGTCTTGTACATCGAATCCTGCATAATGTAGCAGCATTGCTTTCTTTCTCTCGTCGTCTTCTATTCTTTTGCTCACCAGGAACAGCTTGAACGCCCTCAACCAACGTGTCCATCTTTGGTATACGTTTCCCGTTTCTGTGTTCGGGTCGAATGTCGGCAGATTTGTCGTTTCCATGTTCTTCTTAGACTTAATCCTCTTTGTCTCAACTCTCTTCTCCTTTTTTTTTTTTTTTTTTTTTGACTTATCCTCGTCGCCAAATGTAGTATCCTTTTATATAGGTATATGTACGTCTTTATTGCTTACTCTTACACGATATAATACAGAGAGAGTTATATGCTTTTGCGCGTGTCCGTCTCGTAGCCATGCTAGCTTACTTCTGCCGCGTGTACCTCTACGCGTGCGCCTTACGCTTCTCGCTCAGTAGCGTATCTATACACTACATCATCCATATATATTGACACGACATTTTTCGCCACTAAGTCAGCAAATACTGCGTTGACGTATTTTTGAAAATATGCTGGCGACGTACTTAAACCGAAAGGCATGCGCAAGAACTCGTAGTGACCGTTTGGAACTATAAATGCCGTATATTTGCGACTATCATCCGCCACGCGAACATGAAAAAAACCATTCTCGAGGTCTATTGTACTAAAAATTTTAGCTCCTCGCAAACGATCAATCTGGTCCTCTATAATTGGTAAAGGATACCGCGTTTTTATTATTTTCTCATTAAGTTTCCGATAATCAACGCATACTCTCGTAGCACCATTTTTTTTCTTAACCAGCACGACCGGGCTGGCATAATCAGAATACGATTGTTGAACAATGTCCTCGTCTAACCATCTGTGTATTTGTTCGTCAAGCGTCCTTTGTTCGGGTACAGCCAGCCTACGAGCACGCTGGTATACAGGAGTCTCGTCCTTCAGCACAATGTTTAGCTCGATACCTACGTCTCGAATTTTCTCGGGTTTATAACTCGATATTATTTCTCTTATTTCGTCTTTACACTCTCGATCCATAATGTGCTCTATGTTTACATCGTTTACTTCATCGCCAAGGTCGATCCTGTTTACAGCAGGCAATTCGGAAAATGCTTCAGCAGTTTTTGAAATTTTAACGACACCTTCTTTTACTTGCAACTCGACATTATTTAAAAAATCTGTTCCGATAAGAATCGCGTGCTGCAACAGCGCATCAGGGACCACGTGAAACGTTACGCCGAAAAAACATCCGTCCACACAAACGCTAACATATACTTCACCTAATGTTACATTTTCATCTGAGCCAAGACCGCGAAATTTCATTTGCCTCTTAATTAACGCCGGCGCTCCGATTTAACATAAGAATCCGCGCGCATCAGACTGATGTCACTCCCGGAGTCGATTAAAGCCGATAACTCGACCGAGTTTATCGCAACGGTTTTACAACAACTTTTTGTCTCACCCTGCGTCGCGTTACAGTTTTTTTCTTTATTCGTCTGTTTGTTCTCTACCGTAGGACATTTAGCGGCAACATGTCCGTGTGTGCCGCATCGAAAACATTTAACGCCTTTTCCCTTCACCGAGCATTCCGCGACCAAATGATTTTTATTGCCGCAAATGTAACACCGTTTATCAATTTGCTTACTATCGTTTTCCGCGCGTATAAATTTCCTTTTCCGATCCTCCGTCTTGGAATGCCTAGATCTAATTTTCATTATTTCGTATATATCTAATTTATATTTCAAGTCCGAAATACTTCTCGCGCCGTACAAAACAATTTTATTTACCTCATCGTCCGCTATACCATCTATTATATATTGTATTACCGCGCTGATTTCTAATTTCGCCCTGGAGGCGATTTCCAACATCTGATAGCAGTATTCGTGATACGTCTCATCCGTTTTCTTCTTCCTCCTTTGTAATTGAAAATGTACATCGTGGCTATTGGTCTTCTGGGAAAACTCGCGCTTCAAGGTAGTTCTGATGTCCTTCCACGTCTTCCCTCGTGCTTCATACTTTACGAATAGCTTCGCTGATCCACGCAAAAATCTCCTTACATATATCGTCTTTTGCACGTCGTTCCACTGACACAGGCTTGCTGTTTCGTCAAAATCTCTGATCCACTGCTTAACGTTCTTGCCATCATCACCGCTAAATGTATCGATAGCATCTTCAACGTCTTTAAATGTCAATAAACACCTCTCACGTTTCCGTAACGGCTCCTGCGACGGCCCTTGCCTCCGGCCATCCTCCGACGCATCACTGAGCTCCGACTCATCACCAGACTCGCAATCCACCTGACCGCGCACACCACCGTCGTCGCTACTCTCGTCTCCGTCTTCCTGACCCTCGAGAAACACCGCCGCCCGAAACCGCTCCACCAGATCAGCCTTGTTGCCTGTCGTCCTCAATTTTCGTCGTCTTAACTCGTTTCTAAGCTGGACAATCGTCATAGCGTCCGCCTGCACAACGTCTCTTGCTCCATCGTTCCGTGCGGTTCCGCCGTCGCTCATCATTACACCACCTTCAAACCCGCCTCCTTCCATCCGATGCGTAATCCCGGACGAGCCCCCAAAAATTTACTTGTGGGATATGAATTGACTAGGTTCGATGGAAAATCCAGAAATGGTTGTTTTTCCACAAATAAAATGTAATATAGATATTTTATTGGGATTTACGCGAATACAGAATTTAGAAGGAATGGGTATATATGTATATATATATGTGGCCTCGACGGCATTCGTCACGATCTTTTACATGTGTTCGCTCGCACGGTCTTTTCCCGACTAACTCGTCGCTCGCGATCGCGTCAACACGCCCGAGTTTTCACGGGCATCGCCAAGGTCCATCAAAACCCTCGCAAAACAATATAACGGGTGGAGCGGACAGAAAACCGTGCTCCATCCCACAGTACTAGCATATTTTCGGAAAAATTAGTTGCAATTGAATTACGCAAACTCGAAGTTAAAATCTACAAACCAATCTACGTCGGCATGTGCATACTCGACATATTAAAAGTATGTCTTTATGAATTTCACCACGAATACATGTCACCGCTCTATCGTGACAATTGTAGAGTAATGTACACCGACACGGACAGTTTAATTTATCAAATTAAATGTCAAGATGTCTATGAAAATTTGAAACGCGATATCGCTCGATTCGATACCAGCGACTACGCCGCGAATAATGCGTACGATATACCGCTCGCGAATAAAAAGGTGCCGGGTCTGATGAAAGATGAGAATAACGGCGCGATAATGATCGAATTCGTCGGGCTTAGAGCAAAAATGTATGCTTTGCGGGTAGACGGTAAAAAGGACACTAAAAAGGCAAAAGGTGTCAAAAGTAACGTCGTAGCGCGTAGTATAACATTCGACGATTATACGCGTTGTCTTAATGACGAAATTGAAATGACGCGTCAGCAGTCATGCATAAGATCGAAATTGCATAAAGTGTATACCATCAGCGAGACAAAAATTGCTCTAAGTCCCTACGATGACAAACGGTATGTTGTACCTGAGTCGACCGACACCTTGCCGTGGGGACATTATAGAATACCGTTGTAAATTATATTTATTATATTTATTATATTTATTATATTTATTATATTTATTATATTGTGAGGATGTATTAATGAGAAGTATATATATTTTTTGTTATATATTTTATATATATATATTTTATATATTTTATATATATGGTATACAATATAGTGTTATACAATGATTGAATAAAATACATTAAAATAACATTGTTTTTATGTATCCAAGAGTTGTGCGAACTGTCGAATCCCAGCCATTTCACGTAAACCTCGTCACCCCTCCTGCGCAGTATTTTCTCCACGAGGTACACATCCGGACAATTTGCGCGATGCAGCTCGTGCTCGTAAAACGCTCCAGCGATAGATGTCTTGCGATAATCCTCGAGTAGATATGTTACGGGATTAGTACGCTGCACTTTAACAATCTTAAACACCTCGGTTGTCCAATTTGGCGTGTAACCCTTCTCGAAAAGTTGTTTGTACTTGCTGACGCGTACCTGATTACCTACTTTGAACTTTGCCGGGCCCGCGATTTTTACACGATTGTACACGGTAACCAAGAGTCTTTCGGCGATCGCGGGGGTAACGTCGGCAGGTCGCATACCAATCGTTCGATGCTTGCGTCCGTTGTAATCTGATACAAGGCGTGGCAGTATGTCGAACCATTTGTAAGTGCCATTCAGCGTAAACATCTTCCAAATGTCGTTCTTTAGCGTGCGATTGAATCGCTCGACGACCGACGCCTTCAATACCGAATATGTCGAATAGTGATTAATGTCATGTTTTCGCATAAGTCGTTGCACATTGGCGTTGTAAAATTCCTTCCCGTTATCGGTTTGCATGTTTTTCGGACATCTCTTGCTGTCTCGAATTATCTCAGCGATTGCGTCAGCTGTCTTGCTTCCTCCTTTACTCTTGAGTGGTACAGCCCACGCATACTTGCTCAACACATCGATGACGGTGAATATGTAGTGGTAACCTCTGTTGAAACGGGAGTACGGACGCATCTCGACAATGTCGGCTTGCCACAGATCATCGTATCCTCGCACTATGACATGTCTTCGAGGGAAATTTTTTCTCGCTGACGCGTGCAACTCGTTTACCAACTGCCTTCCCTCCAAACTATGTTGCTTGTTGTTATTTTCACTATTCATTCTCGTTCTTTCACGTTCGTTCACGTTGTTTCGGGGTTCTTTCGGGGTTTGTTCACATTGTTTCGGGGTTGTTTCACGTTGTTTCGGGGTTCGTTCACGTTATTTCGGGGTTGTTTCACGTTGTTTCGGGGCGGGGTTCGTTCACGTTGTCTTAAAGTTCTTTCGGGTTAGATAGTCGTTATAGCGTTGTTCACTCCCGTCCTTGACCCATTCGAAAATCGTCTTTGACTCGTTTGCAGCCTTTTTCACAGTCGTTTCTGATCCGTTTGCAGCCGCTTTTGAATCGATCGTAACCGTCCCTGACCTGTTCGCAACCCTTACTGAGTTGGTGATAGCCTTGTATGTAACCTTTAAGGACTTGTTCGTAGCCTCGTTCGCAACCCTGTTTGACATGATCGTAACCTTGATCGTAGCGGTCACGTTCATCACCGTTTCCAGGTCGTTCACTGCTGCTTCCGGGTCGTTCACAGCTGCTGCTTCCGGGTCGGTCACTGATACCACTCATTGTTGTTTGGTAGCACGTCGATCGTAACCACTTCTTCTAGACGTTTGTTTGATGGACGTTTCTGAGCCAACCGCTCATTAGATGCCTGTGTCTGAGGTAGTGTTTGGCGCACGCAGAAGCTCTTTTATCGCAGTCTCCAACGCTCATCCTTCTCTAACGCAGCCAGCTTCTCATCTAACTCTTTCTGTTGGACCATCAATGTTTTAAAGCACTCTTCCAGGTACAATTTGTTGACGGCATCGGTATCCGCCTTAGGTTGCGCTACACGGCGAATCTTGCGCGATCTCGCGTCATAATCTGTAGCGACGCGACATAGAGCGTTTTTACGCACACATCTTCTCATCAATGTGTGCCAATGATCGCCGGTTGTATCAATTCTCCTCTCGAATAATCCAAATTTATTGATAGACATTTTTGCAATGCTTTGTAGAGTGTCACGCGATGGACTGAATAGATTGTCAGAACCCTTGTTTAATTTATAATAATGCCCGCTTCCCGCAGTTTCTCGATGATCGACAGGATCTCGTTGTCGTGCGCGTTGTTGCCAGCTTGGCGCGAAGCGTCGAGCAATCGTAGGCGATCCACTAGCTCGTCGGGGTCGTCCCAGTGCACGTAATCAATCTTATTGTCGGTTAGCGTCATAGCGCGAGGCATTCCAGTGCCAGATTTTGGGCTCTCCACCCGCGTCAACGGTGCGATTATATATTTGTACTTGTCCCCCTTGCTACCCTTCACACGACCTTGTACATCAAAATTGCGTTTATGCACGTTTGTCGTCAATAATATGTGTTTGTATTTTTGCAAATCGTCCTCCTGGTAATCGGGTCTTTTCTTGAAGATCAACTCGTACAATCCGGGCGTTCCAATGTACCGCGTGTCGCCTACGATTATATTGTCATCTTTGTCAATCGCGAATCGCTTGCTGCCGAGCCGCATTTCATTCTCGCCGAAGTAGACTCCGTATACATTATCAATTTCTTTCTTCTCATCAGCACCGAGGAGAGCGTCCATGTATTCTCGTCCTAATGGCCCCAAATTCTTTCGCATCATTTGTCGACCTTCCGGCGATCTTAACCAGTGTCGAAGGGGTATTTCGGACAGGTTACGCGTGGTTTCCAAAACATTTTCGTCTACGAGTGCTTTGGGTATCACAGGTTGTGCGCTTATCGGTGTAAAGGTTATCGGCAGTGACGCGTCCAATGGCTTCGCAATATCATATTTTCTCTTTTTCAATTCCTCCTCCTCTTTATATCGCTTGATAGTTTTATGTTTTCTCTTTTTCGGTGTCTCCCCCTCATACTGTGTCTCGATCTTCACACCGTCGTCGTCGTCGTCGTCGGTGTTAGGCTCGTTTTTCACCGAAATCGTCGCGTTGTCGACAATCTTTTGTAGCGGCTCGATAATAGGTTTAAAGTGAGTCTTGACGGCGATATCATCATCGATCTGTCCGGTCTTCAGAGCGCGATGTTTCTTGCGGATCGATTCGGCCGTCTTCGCAATCTCCTTGGCAACCTTTTCACGCTCGCAAATATTATCAGCCATCCTAAACTCTAGAGAGTGCTGTCGACGACTAATGGCTCCACGGTATCGCGAACTCGTTAAATCCTTTTCTGTATCGCCCGTTCGTAAGCGAGCTGTCCTTGTCTATCACTAGAAATCCATACTTTTGCTGCCAACATGTACGACATAACTCCCCGAAATCCTCATACGACATGTCGGTATTCACGTGATTGTTGTACACGTGCTTCAAATTGGTGGCGTCCTGTTTAAACAGGATTAGCAGGTTCGCGTTGTCGCGTATAAGATGTTTCGGTATTCTCGCGTATGTCTGACAGAGATAGAAGCAGTCGATGTTCGAGTGGCGCCCCATTGAGAAGTACTCTCTTATCGTATCTTGCTTGTCGCATGCCACGTCATCAAAGACAAAAATTGAATTTGGACATGCCTCGCTCGGTGGAATAACGTCACTGTTATTTGAGAATGTAAAGTAGCCGATTGACATCCGCTGCAATCTCTAGACGATACTGAGCAAAGCGCGAGTCCGCGCAGCTATAAATAGGCGGACGTTGGAGGTCAAATCGGAAGTGAGAAAATGCAATTTGTGCGACAACCTCTGACGATACGAGTGATGAATTACGACGACAGAGTACGCTGCAGCGTGAACAAAGATGTGCGCAAACACGGTACGATGCTACCGACAACTATACGCGCGATCGTTTGCGGCCCCTCAAATTGTGGTAAAACCAACGTGTTGATAAGCCTGCTGGAAAGTCCGCACGGTGTGCGTTTCGAGAACGTGTACATGTACTCGAAATCGCTGCAACAGCCGAAATATCGCTATTTGAAAGATTCGTCAATCGGCGTCAATAAATCTTTCAAATAGCGATATTTCGGCTGTTGCAGCGATTTCGAGTACATGTACACGTTCTCGAAACGCACACCGTGCGGACTTTCCAGCAGGCTTATCAACACGTTGGTTTTACCACAATTTGAGGGGCCGCAAACGATCGCGCGTATAGTTGTCGGTAGCATCGTACCGTGTTTGCGCACACCTTCGTTCACGCTGCAGCGTACTCTGTCGTCGTAATTCATCACTCGTATCGTCAGAGGTTGTCGCACGAATTGCATTTTCTCACTCCCGATTTGACCTCCAACGTCCGTCTATTTATAGCTGCGCGGACTCGCGCTTTGCTCAGTATCGTCTAGAGATTGCAGCGGATGTCAACGAAAATAGGCACAGGTGTATTAAATCGTGCGATAAACGCACTTCCGGTCGAGCTTCATATCCCCGGCTATCAATTTTGCGGCCCGGGAACTCATTTGGAACAGCGATTGGCTAGAGGTGATCAAGGTGTCAACCCATTGGACGCGGCGTGTCGTGAACACGATATAGCGTACTCTCGGAGCAGCGAACTCACCGAGAGACACGCGGCGGATGAGGTACTCGCCGAGAAAGCGAAAACTCGCATCGTCGCGAAAGACTCGAGTCTCGGTGAGAGAGCCGCGGCCGCAGTTGTCTGGGCAGCGATGAAAGCCAAGACGAAGCTCGGCATGGGCTTGAAAACGAAAAAGAGGAAGACGAAGAGGAGGATACTTTCGGCAGCGAAACGAGGCGGATTTTTACCGATTTTACCAATGCTGGGCGCGCTCGGATCCCTGGTCGGCGGAGTGGCTGGCGTAGCAAAAGCGGTACGACAATAAAGCCGCGCAACGTCAGTTGCAAGAGATACTACGCCACAATCGCGCCATGGAAGGCCGCGGACTGTATCTCGCCCCTTACAAATATGGACGAGGAGCGAGGAAAAAAAAAACGTCAAAAAAACGTTAAAAATGCCGCAAGGTGTAACTACAAATGTGCAATTGCTACAACTTGCAAAACGTATGCACATTCCATATTTTAAAGGCGTATTTATGCGCAATAATTTACCGATAAATGGCGCGCGAGAAAATGAGAGCGGTATCGTCAATCTGGACAGCACAGACGGTCCTGGCACTCATTGGGTGGCGTATGCAAAAAGGGGAAATCGCGCAATCTATTTCGACAGTTTTGGCAATCTTCGACCACCCGAGGAATTGGTGCGATATTTAAACGTGCCGAAATTGGAATACAATTACACCTCTTATCAAACGTATGATCAGAGTATCTGTGGACAATTGTGCTTGCAGTTTCTCCGAGAGATTGAATTTTAGTTCAACTTGCAGCGAATTTAAAGACTGACATTGCGCTATTTAACTCAGTTTTGTCAACATGTCGCTAACACTAACATTGACTGGGAAGAGTAGCGTCCTCGCGGCGACCTACTTTCCACCCATAGATTTGAGCGACGCGGACTACGAGCTCGGTCTGACGGATTTTGAAACTTATCACACTATATCGAATGTGAATTCCTCGAATAATAAATTTTACTACGGCAAAGACGATGCGGAAATTACGATTTCCGAGGGATCGTACGAGCTGCAAGCGATACATGAATTTTTGAAACGCGCACTTTCCCGAAAACATAATGCTGTTAGTGATAAAGGTGTCGACGATGAAGATTACCCAATCGTGCTCCGCGCTAATTACAATACGATGAGAAGCGAGATCAAGTGTGCCTACAGAGTAAACTTTAGCATGCCCAACAACATTGGATCGCTGCTGGGATTCTCGAATCGTATACTGCAACCGCGAAAATGGCACCAATCGAACGTGGCGATTAATATTATCAACGTGAACATTATCCGCATAGAGTGTAACGTGACCGCGGGTGCATACAGCAACGATAAACTCGTTCACACGATACACGAATTTTCACCGAGGGTACCACCAGGATATAAGATATCGGAAACGCCGGCGCAGATCATTTACCTGCCGGTCTTCGTACGGAGCATTACTGATTTAGTGCTACGCGTTGCTGACCAGGAGAGACGATTGCTTGATTTTCGAGGTGAAGAGATAACAGTTAGATTGCACGTACGACGGCGGGCCACCCTCGTGCGACGAGATACTCGTGTTGAATAAAGACACGAAGAACACAATCAGGCCAGCAGCAACATCATTCGCTAATATCAAATCAACCGCGAAGAAGAGACTCACCTCGTCAAACGTTGCGTTTTTACAATCTTTGGGATTTGCGGTGCGCGCCATCTGAACATTGACTGAGATTCTCAACATCGAGGAAGAGCCAGTCTTTGACGATCGCATTGTCAAGATTGAGACTCACACATACAACCCGTTTGCCAACACAACATTTGGATACAGCGACGAGATAAGAATACCCATACAACAACAGGATTTATATACGTTGCCGTATGAGAGTTTCCTCTACATTGAGGGTGAACTGCGGATAACTCATCCAGTTGAGGGATCCAATGTGATGCTGGGAAATAATTGCGTCGCATTCATGTTTGACGAAATTCGCTACGAGCTCGATGGCGTGGAGATTGATCGCAACAGGAATGTGGGAATAACAAGTCTGCTGAAAAACTATGTGACAATGTCATCCGATAGAAGCGTGATTATGCGAAATGCAGGCTGGGATAGCCCGACTACTGTGAATGGATACTTTAATTTTTGCGTACCGCTGCACATGTTGCTGGGATTTTGCGAGGATTACAAACGCGTGGTTATTAATGCGCGTCATGAGTTGATCCTAATACGAGCGCGCAACGACAATAATTGTCTGTATGGAAATTCTGCACTGGAGCCTGCGATCAACATATTCAAGATACAATGGCGAATGCCACACGTGTTGTTGAGCGAGATTAAGAAGCTGTCGATGCTGCGCGCTCTGGAAAGCGGACGTTACCTCAGCATGGGTTTCCGCTCGTGGGATCTATACGAATTTCCGCTATTGCAGCGTACGACCAAGCATTCGTGGGCCATTAAGACCGCGACTCAACTGGAGAAGCCGCGATATGTAATTTTTGTCCTGCAGACAGGGCGGAAAAACGTCATGTCCGAGGATACGAGTCGATTCGACAACTGTAAATTAACCAACGTGAAACTCTATCTGAACTCGGAATGTTATCCGTACGACGATATGAATCTGGATTTCGATAGAAACAGATGGTCGATTCTGTATGACACGTATGCGCGTTTCTGCAAAAATTATTACGGATACGAGTATCTCGAGCCGAGCCTCACCGTCTCGTTATTTCTACGTTACGGTCCGTTTGTGATTATTGATTGTTCTCGACAAAACGAATCGGTCAAGAGCGCAACGGTGGATGTGAGATTGGAATTTGAGTGTAAGGAAAACGTGCCTAATAATACCACAGCATATTGTCTCATCATGCACGATCGCGTGATCCAGTACAACCCGTTGACCAACGTTGTGCGCAAAATCACCTAAAATTGTTTACACAACTACGCGCGTGAGAGAGGGGAGGAGGAGGATACATAATCATGATGATGCGAGATGTCTGATGTTAGTGAAGTAATACCTCTCGACTGACTCACATCGAAGAGATCATGTCCGCACCAACGTTTGTCGACCTGCAAGGATTTATCCTAAACAAGCGATTTATCGTGAAGAAAGCGGCAATCCTGAGAAGAGGATATATCATGTCGCACTATTTCTTCGCATGCCCTGTGCCGTGGAGCGTGCTTATAAAGTCGGAAAGGCGCCAGGCCTCATGGATAACTCAGCATCATCACAGCTTGCAATGGGAGGATGGAAATGTTCCATACTGCATGGCTCAGCGCTTGATCACGGCAGCTATCAATGGCATAAATGAACAAGACGAGGAGGAAGAAGAAGAGTCCTCTCTCGTGTATGTAAAAGGACTCGAAAAGCGAGAGTGGCTTGCCGAAATAGTGGACGATGTGTGCAGCGGTTTCATGATTGAGACCTTGGATGCCATATATGAAGATGTGCCTGCATTAAATAAATTAGATCCCACATATACTCTACGATGTAATAAACATGTAAAAAATTGCGCGTTACAAAATGTATTTAAATTATTCAATTGGTGGTCGGCTAATCGCGACGATCATCCGTTTTTTGAATAAACATATTATTTACATACTATTCTCTTTGTTATTTTTCCTAACCAGATATTTCTAAGAATTCCTTTTACCCCCACTACTTTTAAAAATTTCTCACGCAATCGTATTTTTAAGAATTTCTTTTACCCCCACTACTTTTAATAATTTGTCTTTCCCTCCAGATATATTTCTAAGAATCCCCCTCTCCTAATATTTTAAAAATGACCGTTACTCGATTATTAGTACCTTATTATACAATCAGTCTTTCGTCGACTGTTCTAACTGACGGTTCACTTTTTAATACCCTCGGTTCAAAGAAGCAGCAGCAGCATGAATTACTACATGCCGAGACATGAAGAAACGTGCGAGAAGAAATGCGACGAGTAAGTATAACTTTTTTGTATCTTTTATATATTTTATATTTTTTAATTTTATTTTATCTTTTTTATCTAATTTTTACGGCGTTTCGCTGGAGCCTCGTGCGGTTCGCATACTTGGAAGACGATACGCATTGACGGCAACGGAATTCAAATTCCTCGAAATCGGCATCAGAGTGGATCCGCCGAGTTATGTGGAGATCGCCATAGGAGATCATCGGGGAAAACAGCTATTACTATCTCTTGAAACGTGGAAAGGACTCTACGAGCAACGCCACGCTATTCACAATTACCTGAACAATGACTCCTCCTCCAACAACGATGTGTATAATTGCATAAGTGTCGGGCCGCTAACAGTGCGATTTCACAAGATAAACGGCACCAAGCTCATAAGTCTCGAATCAGCGGACGTGCGCATGATGAAGGTCGAATCGACGTTACATCGTATGTTCGAGCTCGATTCATGTATTGAAATAATGTTCGATCGTTTGACGAGGCTCGTCACAACGGTTGATATCAAATATACTCAATTCTCCAATATTGCATCCACTGTAACGAATGCGAGAGAATTGTCGAATGCGATACGCGCTAGCAATGCCTTCAACATGCACCAACTTGTCGATTGCGAGCTGGTGGCTTTAGTTTTTAATATGTAATAAAACTATATATAATTATGTATTAAATATAAGATGAATAAATACTTATATGTATATATCATGGTGTACTTTATTTGCGCTCCACCCGTTACATACTTTGCGAGATATAATTATTGTGTCAAGGACATTGCATTCAGCGAGAAAAAAATCGATATTTTTATCATACGAGATAAGACCATCCATGCAGCGACAGCGAGAGAAAATCGATAATTTTATCTTACGAGGCGTACGCCTTCGAGAGTGAGTGAGAGAGAGATCCAAGCCTGGATTCAGCACGCATTTGATGCAGCGTGATAGTAAGAGAGAAGACGCACACATTTAAGAGTGAGAGATTTGGCGGCTCGGGCCTGCGGCGAGAGAGATCCAAGCCTGGATGTGGCGGCTCGAGGTAGCGGCGAGAGAGATCCAAGCCTGGATGTGGCGGCTCGGGCCTGCGGCGAGAGAGAGATGTTGCGGCGAGAGATGCGACGGTGAACGAGAGATGCTGCGAGAGAGATCCAAGCCTGGATGTGGCGGCTCGGGCCTGCGGCGAGAGAGAGATGTGAAGGAGGGAAACATTTTTTTAAATTGTTAATATTTTATTCATTACTTTTTTATTCATATTTTTTACATTAGTTTTTACATAATTTTATACATTATTCTTTATACATATTTTTTCTATAAGGATATCTAAGGAAAGAAGAAAGGAAACATTTTTTAAATTAATAATTCGCAGAATTATCTTATCTTATCTTGGATTTTTGGAGAAAATTTAGATATCGCTGTAATAGATATCGCTGTAATAGATATCTTATCTTGGATTTTCAGAGAAAACTTAGATATCCAATTGTCGGCGCTCAGCCTGGATTAAGAAACGGCGGCAGCCATTCGTAGAATTTTTATCTTATCTTATCTTGTTTATGAAAACTTAGATATCGCTCAAAGACGCCGCTTATATTATCTTGTTTCTAAAAATTTAGATACCGCTCAAAGACGCCGCTTATCTTGGATTTTCTGCGAAAACTTAGATACCGCTCAAAGACGCCGCTTATCTTGGATTTTCTGCGAAAACTTCGATACCGCTCAAAGACGCCGCTTATCTTATCTTATCTTGTTTATGAACATATCAGGTAACATGATCCCCTTATCTTATCTTGTTTATAAACATATCAGGTAACATGATCCCCTTATCTTATCTTGTTTATAAACATATCAGATAACATGATCCCCTTATCAGGTAATCTGATATGTTTATAAACAAAAGATAAGCTTATCTACTGATAAGACCCCCTCCCCCGCGTGACGTCACCCCCTCGCCCCCGATTCCCCCCGCCCCTCACCCCCCCTCATTGCCCCTGGGTTAGAACTCCCCTAGTATTACTACTCGTGACAATAAATGTAATGCCTGAGTTTTTGAGCCACTGCACTGTAAACTCTCTTGTATTGGAAAATAAAGCACTTATTGTTAGTTTGACACTTTTAACAGTTATGTATTTGGTTTTGTCTTTAGAGTTTGTATACTAACTTTTTGAACACATTGCCAAGATTAAGCAATAAAATGTACTTCACTTATAAACTGGTTAAATGAACTCACTCGCAGAGGAGCTGCAGCACATTTGACGGAGAGATTATTAATGTCATTAATTAGTAGTTTGATTTTATTCTGATCTTCTAGCTTAAGACACTGCAACAGTGCCAATTTGTCCATTATATAATCTCTGAAAGCTTCTGAGACACAACTCCATCTGCGTACTTTAATCTTCTGCATAACGACATGGAAAAGGACTTCCTTTTTGCAGTGATTGATGATGGCTGACTTGAAAGAAAACCAGAAGCGATTGACTTCTACTGTGGCTAAATCTAGCCAACGCCGTGCAATCTTAGTTAATTTGGATGTGGATAGGTTGCCAACATCACTACCGGAGACAGGTTGTGAACTTCCGCAACATTTTTTATTTTCTCTATACAATTTTCAATGTCTTCATCATCTGTCTCATCTCTAAAAGTGAAGATCTGCGATGATAAGAATTTCACAGCTTGACCTGTAGTCGCTGAAGAGATATCTGGAATTCTATTAATTGACTGAGGCTCTGGATCTTGATTAAAAGATAATCCCATATTATTGCTGAGATATGACTGGTTTTGTGGGATTCCTTGATTAATGTGCATGGCAGTGAAGAATTGTTGAATTAATATCTGTTGGTATGACATCTGCAGTAATATTCTCTGCTGCTGAGCCATTTGCTCTCTTTGCATAAAAAGCTGTTCCATTATTAGCGAGTTTGATTGTGATTGAGCTTTGTCCACAAAGTGTTTGTAGTCCTGAGTCAAAAAGAAAAATAACAAAAGCAGAATCATCTTGTAAATTACTACTACTGCTGCAGCTTCAGGTGAATGGGCTTCGTCAGTGAACCCTGCCACTTAGGTTGCATTCTGTCTGAGAGGCTCATTCCTTAATAAGTGATCCAACTATTGCATCGACCCATTGATGATAATCCTCTATAGACAACTAGATATCATATTTTTTCGCTTCTTTTCTTAGAAAGGAAAGCAATAACTTTTTAAGTTGCTCTCTTATGCGCTCGATCGATGTACCGGAAATTGACATAATGTTTCAATAACCGCAGTGCCAAAAGAGAAACACGACACAAGTTCTCCCGCACACTACCACCACAATCCAAAATGACTGACAATCGCAACGCGCGCCCAAAATTTTCAAGATTGGGAACGACTCACAAGACAATGTCCGTTATTTTACAGCGCTATATACTTTATAGAAAGTCTATTAATATTATATAGTAACTGCAACAGATCCAATATGGATAACGTCACGAACGGATTTAGCGTGGTTAACACTACACGCCGCGAACAAATCTAACGCGGTTATTGCTGCACCCCAGACAAGTTTAACTTAGTTAACGTCGCAGGCAAGGTCCAAGCAATTATCTTTGCACATCACAAACGAGTCCAACACGGACGACATCACGAACGAGTTTAATGCGTTAAAGACTGCGTATGAGTTCAACGTGATTGATACCGTAGACAAATTAGATGTGTCGCCCACTCGCTCACGCAGGCTTTTTTCTTCTTCCTTTCTTCTGCGCTCACTCTGAGATCTCGGAAATAGCACTGCGCATCCCAATATGGCCGCTTCTTCTTTAAATATAATTTTCCTGTGTACAAGATGACGAAGCCAAAGGACCGGTCACGTTTCAATTGAGAACGGCCATAAAACCTATAAGTCAATGGCAAAACAATCATATGCGACGATAGAAACAATCACCGACGCCGGATGTATTACTTCCCGTTAACACGCAAAATAGGCTACATCAACCGACGCAAGAACAACGACCGACGTAACGCACAAACAAAGACTGAAGCCAACCCGAAGAAAAAAAATTTTTTAAGAAACATCCACTTTTACGTCTGAGGAAAGCCTCCATCCCACTTCTGAGGTTGTAGAATGGTCTTTTCGTAGAGGAGGTTCAGAGAAAACGTTGAAAAAAGGCAAACGTATAGAATGTAGTAACGTGGATTAGGTAGATGCAAAACACCAAGACCCGGTTAAACAATATCTTTATTCCCTTATCTTAACAAGATTTACTCATCTGACCGACTCGCGTTTGCCCTTTCTACATTCTCTGAAGGCAAAAGCCAATCACCTGCGATATCGCAGAACGCATGCGCCTATGTTCCATGTAATTGCCATGCACGCTGACAACTACCGTCATCTTAAAGTATGGTTATTCCTTACACTAGTATTCAACACATATAATAAGATATCAAGAGTGATTAATTAATAAAACAAAAATTTTTCTAATGCAAAAATTTTGATGAATTATAATAGTCAATATGTGAAAGTTTTAAAGCTATTTTTTATCTCTTTCTTAAGTTTTTTTAAATTTTCTTTAACATTATTTCTGAATTTTTTCCACAGGTACCAATTTATAGCAAACAATTCAGGTACACATTTCTATCATTCACATATATCGGTGCATATGATAGATGGACAGTATGGATCCCTCATTGTACGTGATCCGCCACAATTGAATCCTTCTAATAATTTGTATAATATGGATCGTCTGGAACACGTAATTGTTATTAGCGACTTGTTTCATGAATTATCGTTAGAACGTTTTCCTGGTCGATATAGAAGAAATCGTGGACAAATTCCGGAAAATTTCTTAATCAATGGCAGAGGAAATTGGACGGTAAGAAAAAGCTCATCTCTTTGAAAACGTTATAAAATAATAATTTGAAAATTCAAGACTTATGTAATTTAAAAGTTTATTCACAACTTCGAATTTGTATAATTATCAAATTACAAAAAGAGGGCAAAGAGCCGTAGCAAGAAAGTCGTGCTATAAAAATAATTGACTAATATGTCAAGTGAAATAAAAAATAAAACGTTTCGGTTTATTTTAAACCATCTTCAGTTAAAATAGAGTTACAAATTATAATCATTTAAATATTGAGGCGCAGTGAAATAACAAATACAAAACGCACGCATTATACGATAAGTGTCGCATTGGAATTGGCCAAGATATTAAGTCTTAGGAACAAAAAACTGTAATACAAAATAATAATTACTTGTAAACAATTCTACTCGACATCATATGAAGATATGACTTTTTTTAAAGAATAATTATTATCATATTAAAAACAGAGAAAATTCTACTAGATTACAATAAGCCTACATTATACAGTGTTATAAAATTTAAAAACATATATAAATATAAATGTAAAACGGTATTATAAAATTAAAATTAATACTGATTGAAAAACGGTGTTATAAATTAAAAAACATGTTAAAAAAATTCATAATAGACTATAGTTTACGATAGAGATTGGTGGTGACCACATCAGTTTTTTAGATATCGCCATTTCTGTTAACAGGGGTTTGTTGGTTTTTGACTGGTTTTATAAACTCTTTTCTGGGAGGTTCCTTAATTTTCACTCTCACCATCCCATCTCTCATAAACAAGGTGTGATTTTTGGCTTAATAGATAGAGTTCTTAGAATTTCGGACCCATGTTTTTACGAAAAAAATCTGGTTTTGATTATTAGTTTCCTTCTTGAGAATGATTATCGCTACCTTTAATTTTTACTACAATCAACGAAAGGATAAAAAAATTAATCCATAAATGTAATAATACTGACCGTTCCACTAGCAAAATTAATAATAACTTTTTTACAATACCCTATGTCAGAAATATATCAGAGAAGTTTCGTGGGCTTACTAAAAAAATTTAATTTTAATATTTCTTTCTCTTATTTTAACTCTTTAAATAAATTTATCAAATCAGGTAACGATAAACTAAACAACTCGTCTCGTAGTAATGTAGTATATAAGATAAAGTGTTCGGATTGCGAAGCGTGTTGGACAGACAAAAAGGAGACTGATAACCAGAATCAAAGAACATCGTTCTGATATTAACAACATTTCATCCCCTTCGGTCATTTCCACCCATAAAATAGAATACTATGATATATCGTGATTTCGATTGGAACAATGTGGAAATATTGGATGAAGAACCGAAACTTTGGGAAAAAATCATATCGGAAATGGTACATATTAAAAGACAATTTAGGGGTTTGAATAAACAAAATGACACTGACAAGGGAAGTTCGGCAAGTGTAAAATTCAAAAAAATCTGAAACTTTGTATAAGTTTAGAGTAGATGAACCTAATCACGAAACAATTTTTTTTAGCTGCTGATATTCGGTTTTAGGGGTGCAGCATCCCCTTAAATAAAATCGGTGTTTACGTTTTCAAGCGAATATCGCCGAAATAATGAGAAATATAAAAAAATGTTTCCAGCAAAAGTTTTATGGTTTCGAAAGCTCTTTATAATGGCATGATCATATTTTGCAAAAATGTTTAATTTTTCAAAATACCCCCACCACGTATCTTTTTTTTTCATATTTAAATTTTTCTTGCAACTAAAATTAAAGTTTATTTCACGCCAAATTCAACCATATATAATAAAGTTGCGATCCGTAAACGTGTTTTTGAGAAATAAACTGAAAACATCCTTACAGGGTATGCTGTCAATTTTATCGGCCCGCTAATTTTGGCTACGACTTCTCTTTCTCCCCTTCTCTCTGTAATTTTTCGCAATACAAGATAACGATGAAACAAATGTTCGTAATAAATCTAATCACGTAACTGATTTTTGTATATTACACATTTTATAAATAATATAGTAGTCAAAATATATCGTAAGAGAAAAATCAAAGTTATCGATAAAGTAATTTCTGATTTAGACCTTTGGTAAAAAAAATTAAAGATTATCGTCTAGAATGAAATAAACACGGATGCACTAACGTATATGTAATATTTCCTGTTATGTACGTCATTATATTTATGAGAACGGTATCAACTTTGAATAGTTGAAAGGTTGAAGGATTATCGAGATTGATGTGATGCAATAAAAGGGAAGGTTATGGGAAGGCTATCTTTAATGTTCGTTTTCCTTATACAATTAGTATAAAAGCCATCCGCTTCTGCATTTCATTCATGTTATTTAATATATTGTACGTGTGATACTTTCTGTGGGAAAGTTTCATATAACATTTATTCAAGCATTTATGTCAAAATGTTGGCCATAAATACGGCGAACGTTATAAATTTGTTAATTACAACGTTTCACATTGCAAATCTCGCTGTCACTCCTGTTAATCATCGTGAAGTAGAACTCCACGATGCAATTTCAAATTTAATAAGGGATTCTCTAAAAGACGATATTACGATTGAATATGATTGGGGACTTGATTTTGATGATCCATCGGAACCTCAAGCTGTACGTAGTTTATTTCTCAAAAACACGTTTACGGATCGCAATTTTATTATATATGGTTGAATTTGGCGTGAAATAAACTTTAATTTTAGTTGCAAGAAAAATTTAAATATGAAAAAAAAAAGATACGTGGTGGGGGTATTTTGAAAAATTAAACATTTTTGCAAAATATGATCATGCCATTATAAAGAGCTTTCGAAACCATAAAACTTTTGCTGGAAACATTTTTTTATATTTCTCATTATTTCGGCGATATTCGCTTGAAAACGTAAACACCGATTTTATTTAAGGGGATGCTGCACCCCTAAAACCGAATATCAGCAGCTAAAAAAAATTGTTTCGTGATTAGGTTCATCTACTCTAAACTTATACAAAGTTTCAGATTTTTTTGAATTTTACACTTGCCGAACTTCCCTTGTGAGTCGCTATCTGAAGATTATTTGCCAATCCTGTACTCGCTTCCTCCCCACTAACTTGTCTCAGTTCCCCCACCCTCTTACGTTTTATTCTTTTTAGGCCCTCTTTTAACTAAAAGTTTGACATCCTAACATTTCTCAGTGGGTCTCTGATATTACTATCATACATAACATGCTCTCTTCCGGTCTCTACCTATATTATATAAGTTTCTCATGCAGCTGTCAATGTGCGTATTCGTTATGAGCTATATCTGTGAGTATATGTTTGTTACTTGCCAATTTTTTAAACATGTTATTTAATTTATAACACCGTTTTTCAATCAGTATTAATTTTAATTTTATAATACCGTTTTACATTTATATTTATATATTTTTTAAATTTTATAACACTGTATAATGTAAGCTTATTCAATTCAAGTTTATTCCGGACTCCCTGTAGGTTGCCGGGGCGTTTTCAAGGGGACCGCCAAACCCCTTACATCCTCCTTCTCCTGTTACAGTATGTTACAATATGTTACATATGTGGCGCTTTATTCTGTTAGGAGCGTTCCCAAACCTCTATGATCCCTTTTATTCCATTCGCACCTACTCTCCCCTTTCCTCCTTCTTCCATTTCTTTACTCCTTGTCTCCAATTCCTCTCCTTCCTAATCCATTTTTTCTCTTTCTCCTTCCAGTTGAACCATGCAGGCATGTAGGGTGAATGGCCCGAATTGGATTCAAACCTGGGACCTTAGGCATACTGTCTTACGACTTAACCTACTGATCTACCATTTCACCCCCTAATGTAAGCTTATTATAATCTAGTATAGATTTTTTTCTGTTTTTAATATGATAATAATTATTCTTTAAAAAAAAGTCATATCTTCATATAATGTCGAGTAGAATCGTTTACAAGTAATTATTATTTTGTATTATTACAGTTTTTTGTTCCTAAGACTTAATATCTTGGCCAATTCCAATGCGACACTTATCGTATAATGCGTGCGTTTTGTATTTGTTATTTCACTGCGCCTTAATATTTAAATGATTATAATTTGTAACTCTATTTTAACTGAAGATGGTTTAAAATAAACCGAAACGTTTTATTTCTTATTTTACTTGACATATTAGTCAATTACGAGGATTACTATTTATATTTCGGGAATAGGAACAAAAACAAATAGTTAAGCTGCGAATATATTGTTTCTCAAAGTACTCGCCACGATGATTGATACACTTTTGCATACGCTTAAACCAATTTTCAAAGCATTTATTCCATTCCAAATGAGGTATCTCCAAAACATGATTTTTGAACGCTTCAATAGCTTTTTCGGGCAATGAAAATCGTTGACCACACAGTTTATTCTTCACAGATGGGAGCCAAAAGAAATCATTGGGTGCCAAATCAGGGCTGTACGGCGAATGACCCATCAATTCAATGTTTTGAGTGCTCAAATAGTCTCTTGTTTGAACCAATGTGTGAGAGCTCGTCGTATTGTCATGATGAAGAACAATCCGACGTCTCTTGTTTGTTTTCCTTATTTCCCCGAAGATTTCTGGCAAACAGATAGTTGTGTACCACTCAGAATTTACTGTTCTACGATCCTCTAGAGGCACTGTTGCAATATGACCAGTTTTTCCGAAGAAACAGGCCACCATTTTCTTTGAAGTGCTTTGTGCGCGAACAACTTTTGTTGGATTTGGTTCATCTTGGAACACCCATATAGTCGACTGCTTCTTACTTTCGGGCTCATACGAATATATCCATGATTCGTCACCTGTCACGATTTTATAAACGTCTTTTGAAGCACCGCGATTGTATTTCTTAAGCATTTCTTTGCACCAATCGACACGAGCCTTTTTTGAGCGATTATCAAATTATGTGGGATCCAACGCGAACATAACTTTCGCACAGATAAGTGTTCATGTAAAATCGTATATATGCTGGTGGAACTAATGCTTAGGGATGCCTCAATCTCACAATAGGTTACATGACGATCTTGCTTAATCATTTCCTACACAGCATCGATGTTGGCACTACAGATAACCGATTTTGGACGACCTTCACAAAATTTGTCGGACAGCGAACTACGACCACGATTGAATTTACTATACCAACAATACACAGTGGTTTTTGATAGAGCTTCATCGCCAAAAGTCAAATTAAGTTGATTGATGCACTCTTGTTGTAATAATCCACGTCAAAAGTCGTAAAAAAATCATCGCACAAAAATGTTCACGATTCAGTTCCATCTTTTGCCGAAACAAAACTTTCAACTAAATATAAAATAAATAAATGTCAAGCTTCACGATGGAACCGTCAGATGGACTCACATGACATCAGTGTTGCCAGTTCCCGAAATATAAATAGTCACCCTCGTATTTTTATAGCACGACTTTCTTGCTACGACATTTGCCCTCTTTTTGTAATTTGATTTTATCGAATAGAGCTTTTATTTTATATTGTATAATTATAACATAACATTTTTTATTGTGTTCCCTAGGGATTTACAAGTCGCTTTTTTCTAATCGGAGCATTCCCGAACCTTTACAATCTCTTATCTAACTCATTACAATACAATACATTATGGTGCTCTTTTTTTATAGGAGCGTTCTCGAATCTTTACAACTTCTCTTATCCAACTCGTTACAATACAATACAATACGGCGCTTTTTTCTGATAAGGGCGTTCCCAAACCTCTACAATCTTAATCAACTTAATCAACTCACACATTACAATTTCCTCCTCCTTCTTCCTTTTCCATTTCCAAATCCTTGTCTTTTTTCCCCTCTCTTCTTCCTTCCACCTCTCTATCATTTTCTCCTTCCGTTCCTTCTCTTTCCTCTCCCTCCTTCTTCTTCTCCTTCCATCTGAACCTGCCTCCCTTCTTCCTCATCTCTCCATATCCTCCTTCTTTACCTTTTCCCGACAGACATGTGAAATGTTTGGTTCGAACTGGATTCGAACCTGGGACCTTAGGCTTATCGACTTTACTTACTGGACCACTTTTCACTCCAAATTTGTATAAATATATAAGCTTATACAATTACCATATATATATTGTGACGTGGCATTTTGCACTCGTCACAAAGGCGGATGCGCCCGGCCGAGAGGGTTCGGATAGCGCTCCGATTTTGGTTTTTGCGGGCGAGCGGCGACTCTGTCGTCGACTCGCCATTTTTGATTTGTTAACGGAAATCGAGTTGAGTCCCGAGAAGGAATGTTGTAGGAAAAAAAGGCACGGAGAGGAGCAAAAGAAGAGGATGGAGCGGCATGGCCGAGACGCGCGGGGCCATGTAAGTCATTGAATTAATAGAATTTATCGTACCAAGTCACATAAGGGCCGTTACTGCTCTGAAATTCCTTACAGCATCGGAGAGCCGACTGTCTGCGATATTGAAGGGAGAAAACAGGCGCCTGCATCTCAAGACAGAGATGACTATTCCCGAGGGGCCCGCGACAGCATCCCGAAGGACCGTTTCTATCCGCGTGCACGAACCCTTTATTATTCCGCGCCTTCTTTCAGCGCCGCTATCTCTGATGCCGTCACATGTAACGTCGACGCACTCGCGCTACTTGTACCCGGGCTACGGTCGATCGGCATTTTTTTTCTTTTTTCGATTTACAAACAGTTTATAATGACCGACGCGAATCAAGTATTTGCAAATAAATAAATAAATAGGTCACTTACGCAGCGCAAAAAATACAATTGGTGCAGGCTTAAGTACCGCTTACCCAGTTACGTGTCCTCTTCTCTGCCTGGCGCCACGCCGCCCCTCGAGGTGCCGCTCCGACGAATATCGTCTCTCCCTGCGTGCAGCTCGGCAGGCCCGGTCACTGTCCTCCAAACTGGCTGTCGTCCTGGTACGTAGCCGACACCCTCGCCGTGGATCCGCACTCAGACTTGAGTCGGTTTCGTCTCCTCCGAGACGTCCGACGCCTCCGGAAATTAATCCGGCTCGAAGGACCAAAATGTTTAATAATAATTTGAGAACTGATGCGCCGGTTGTAAGCCGGCGCGTTCTCTACCCAACGTTTTTTATATTGCGAGATGATGTTCCAGCCGTGAGGCCACTCCTCTGATTGCAGGATGTAACGAAGGATATATAAACCCGTGTGGAATATCCACACTGAATAATTATTATGTTCCGCTCCTTGTAGTAAAGGATTTATTATAGCGGCGTCCAAGTATACCGCTCGTCTGAGTACAAAAGGTTGTTGTCGATACACGCGCAGGTTTATGTATATTTTCGCCGAGAAGTAATTACAGAGAAATGTTGAGAAATGAGTCGGAGAAGCGTTTGCTTCTCTATTTATATTTTGGGGCTATCCCCACGTATTTTTATCCGCGAATCGCGTAAGACCATATTTTCGACTAATACTTATATTTTACGATTGGCTATCTTATGATCGTCGTTGTAAGTACGAAACAGTTTGAAAGGAACGCGTTACGGGACTTTGGACGCCGTCAAAGAGGCCGTGACGACGTGTCTTCGAGAGGTCCCCGATGATGCCTTCGCGAGAGCGTTCCAGGAATGGGAACGCCGCTGGGACAAGTGTATCGATTCACAAGGGACCTATTTGAGGAATATTAGTACAATAAATTTTTTTTCCCGAGCTCAGTACACTTATTTTCCGGACATATATATACAATATATATGATTTTTTACGACGAATAAAATATATGTTCTACTCATTTCTTAAACTTGTGTAACATTCTAAGGCACTATCAACAATTCTCGATATTAGTTTTAGCTATACATCTATAATTTAAAATATCTCAGGAATTATAAGAGAGCGCAGCCTAATTTCGAGCGTTTGTTACTCAGGATTGAATCCTCTATAAGTAAGTTTTTGTACAAATTTATCGAAAACGAGTTACAACGTGCATTTATTTAGAAAATTAAATATGTACATATAAAATTAAATTAATAAAATAAAATAAAATTAATTAATATCATGAATCTCGCAACGTGTCAGTTTATAAAAATTGCATAATATGTATTATGATTTCTCAAGGTATTAAATATTGCGATAATTGTTCCAGATCTGACAGCACGCTTGTCTTGGATAAATTGGGAGAATCTAGGAGTGAATCGAATTCGGCGATCGGTGCTTACAACCCTTGCGCTGACAACCGATAACATGAATTGAATATTCAACCAAAGACCTTTTCGTAAAAAATCGCATGGCATTTCCTCTTTTCTTTGTAAATACATTTGAGTTAAGATATAGAGAAAGGGACGGAGAAAGAAACAAAGTGTCAAAAACTCTTCTGCAATTTCGTTTAAATTTCACGTGCAATATAGAAGAGACGAGTATTGTATTCAGTATTTATACATGTGTAAAAGAACTAGTTAGTACAATTTATAGCATTTGCTTTGGAATAAAATCGATGCTATTCGCGACTCTTGGCTACCTTTATTCTTTATTATTATTATTATTATTATTATTATTATTATTATTATTATTATTATTTCCTATTATTATTATTATTATTAATATTATTATTATTACTATTATTATTAATAAATTTATTTTTAGGTCTGAAAATAAGCCGTTTCCGAGTTATAGCTACTTTTATGTTCAAAAATTGTAATTTAGAATCCGCTTGGCATTTCTCTTTCTTAATTATTTCTAAAATTAAAAACTTTTGTTTTTTAATTTTTATTTGTTATTTTTATTTAATTTTTAATTTTTAATTTTTATTTTTAATTTTTTTAAATTATAATTTTTTTTTATTTTTTTAACTTATTTTCGGAGTAGGCGATTTTTTGGACACCCTGTATATAAAAGCGATCTTTTGACTGCTGTTATGTTTTGGAGCCAAATTGTCAGACCAAATCAAACTCTTCGATTTTTTGTTAAAAGCCCTTACACAATGCCAAGCAATAAGCAATAGAAATATGGAAAAAAATTAAAAATAAATAAAACAAACTAAGACATAAAATATAATAAATACATCAAATAAATCAGAAAATAATATCTATTCTCTTTTCCAATTGTTGGAAACTTTTTATTCCCTGTTCCTATTATTGCCTCTGTTGCCTTGTTGAGCAAAGAACCTTTAGAGTCTTATTCTAACGATCTATTTTTATACACATACCTGAATGAGTGCAATAGACTCGACAGATTGTCATTTTCCGACCCAGGTAGCAGGTGTACGTTTCAGAAATGTTTCCTAAATTTTTTAACCGTTTAATTTAAGAAACATTTTTTTCACGTTTAACTTATATCCCCACGGCACGAAATATTGCTAAAATATTGCAATAAAATAAATATTTCAATATTGAGCTACATTAGAAATATTGCAACAATATTATGCAAATATTATAAGTTAATATTTTATAGAAGACATTGCAAAATTTTATTGCTATATTATAATGCAATCACATAGTTCCTTTATTTACCGCTATGCGCCGCAAACTGAGCTATCTATCTCGCTATTAAGTTTTAGTCAGAGAATTATATAAAAATATAAAGCATGCAAAAAGTAACTATTACAATCAATCATTTTTATCACTTTAATTATTTTGATACAATCTCAACAGATTAAATTGATTATTTAAAAACTGGACAAATAAATGAAGAAAATGAAAAATAAGAAATATTGTGCAATATTTCATAAATGTTATATTAACGTTGCAAAAAATATTTTACAGCATTGCAAAAATTATTGCTCAATATGCGATTTAAAACAAACTTTAAAATAAACGGTTTCTTAAACGTTTTTGAGTGGAAATTTTATCCAATTGATAAACGTTTCTGAGAGCTGGTTATGAAACGTTTCTAAAACGAATTACTGTACTACCTGAGGAGTTTCCTTTCTTTTGTAGACCTTTTAAGTCTTAGGATTTCGTTCAAAATGACAAATATACAGTTGAAATATGTTTAGGACATCCTGTACGTATATACATATACAGAGTGTCCCAAAAGTCTGGAAACGGTTGAATATTTCCTATTCCTATACAATGCATTTTACCCTCTACCCTTCCACAGATCTGATCGTATAACAATACAACTGAATGAAAATATTCTCGTCTTATGAGTTTCTTTTTGCTAAAGTTACATAAAACATTGAAATTGCACATTAAAAAATATTTAATTACATATAAAAATAATAAGTAGAAGAGAATATTTTCGAATTATTGTAATAGTTTATAATAAGGGTATACGATTTTTTTTGATGCGTCGTAAATACACCAAAGATATATAATAAGAGATAAGATCAATGAAAAAAGGATAAGAAAACAAGTTTAATAAATATATACAGGGTGTTATACATAAGATGTCACATCGAAATTATACAAGTGTAGTAGATCTTGTTATTTGAAAACGATTTTTCTTGAACAAAAATCTCGAGGGACGCCATCATTTTTTGAATGTTTCCAATTTTTGCTATCATATATTTTTATAAGAAAACCTTAAATTAAAATTTTATTAAAAAAAACTCTATTTGAAAATTATTGGAGAATGTGGATTTTTAAATATTTTATTTTCACAAGGCTTAGTTTACAGCGAATTCTTAATTTTGAAACGCTTATAACTCAAAAATTATTGATGCTTTAATATTTTTGCTGAGGAAAAATCATCTTCAAATAACAAGATCTATTTGTATATTTTTGGTGTGTTCTTTCCGAGTGTTTGTTCAATTGACACCATCCAGGAAATGGCCAGTTTACAAGATGTTAAATCTAGGAAGTCTTAACACTTTTGAAGAAACCAGGGTCGTTGTAGTCCGTAATGAATCCAGCAAACACCGATATATAATTGTTACATTGCTACAATAAAACGGAATATAACAGGTAATATAACGTGTACGTTACATGTAACATTCATGTTAGTTGTATGGTAATTTCCCACTCATAGATGTAGCATTTTAATATAACATATATTACATTGTAGTTATATTGTAATTATATACCAAATAGCACATTGATGTATTGATAAGTCAGTGCTATCTTGGGATATAATGACAATATAACTACAATGTAATATATGTAATATTAAAAATGTTACATCTATGAGTGGGAAATTACAACTGACATATACGTTACATGTAACATGCTTAAGTATATAACATTTATATATTGTGTTTGCTGGGAACGTTTACCTGAAAAACGTTTTTTTTTTCGTGCATTCTTAAATTCTTTAGACAGGGGGGGGGGGAGAGGAATTGTTCCGTGGTCCCTCATCTCGAAGGATCCCTAAATCTTCACCTCGGCATTTGTCCAGTTTATAAATTTAAAGTAGAAAACCTATAAATTAAAAGTATCTTCGCCAAAATAATTCTTAAATTATTTACTACCTTATTAATAATAATTTTCACACACCCAGCAAACACCGATATATAATTGTTACATTGCTATATAATAAAACGGAATATAACAGGTAATATAGCGTGTATGTTACATGTAACATCCATGTTAGTTGTAACATTTTAATATAACATATATTACATTGTAGTTGTATTGTAATTAAGTACCAAATAGCACATTGGTGTATTGATAAGTCAGTGCTATCTTGGGATATAATGACAATATAACTACAATGTAATATATGTAATATTAAGAATGTTACATCTATGAGTGAGAAATTACAACTAACATATACGTTACATGTAACATGCTGGAGTATATAACATTTATATACTGTGTTTGCTGAATTCATACGCTCATTCTCGACATTCACAATACGCTCGTTTTCGGTATTCGCAATATTATTAGAGCGACTTATCTGGGCGATTTCCTGCTCTAATCGGTGTAACGTTTCATTTTTCTGACGAAAAAGCTCCTGTTGCATCAGCTTTCACTCTATCTTCTGCTTCTCTCTCATCTGTCCTATCCTGAAGAATTGTCCGCAACGGATTCATTTCTGTCAAGTTCGCCGCCGGAGTTTGTGTTTTTCTTGGTGAATGTACCGTCGACATCCTGCTGCTCGTTTCCTCTCGTTGATCCCGTACGAGCATCCAGATTTCTCGAACGGTTCGCAAAAAAAAATCCGCACTCACTCATTCTCTCACACGCGTTCGGTACGAATAAACTCACGAAATGAAAGCATAAACTTTAATGTTAAAATCCAATACAATGAAACAATAACGAATAATATAATTGACATTAAATTACACAAAATAACGCTGTGATTATATAATACGTTTGCGTAGTTCGACGGGCGTCAAACCAAATCGGAAGTCGCGCTGTTTTTTTAATCCAATAACGCGGGACGTTACAATATATATATATATATATATATATATATATATATATATATATATGCATATATACATATAAATAAAGGTTTCACATCAAATATAATATACATATATTTAATGTAAAACCTTTTATGTCAGACACCCTATATATATATATATATATATATATATATATATATATATATCCTACACAAACACACACACACACACATATATATATATAGGGTGTCTGGCATAAAAGGTAAATTATATAAATGTAGATCTTGTTATTTGGAAACGATTTTTCTTCAACAAAAATGTCGAGAAACGCCATATTCTATATATTTGTTTATTTTATTATACATTAGTTATATATTTTGTTATTATTTTATTTCGTTTCTTTTCTTTTTTAATTTAGTTATTTTATTTGTTATATTTCTTATTTTATTATATTATTTTGTTTATCTTAGATATTATAAAAATTACTCATATAACAGTAGTTCTTCAATAATATATTATTGTTATAACTTTTTCGTATACTTGTAGGTTTTTTTTCGTAAGAGTTGTTCAGAAAAGACAGATTTTTGCTTAGGAATTCGACTGCGAAATCGAGCGGCGTAGAATCCGCAACAAAAGACAGCTTTATAATTCAGCCAATTGGGAAGACTAAAATATTTATCAATGTCAAAAGGGGCGTCAATCATTGTCATCGATTTACAAAAAGCTGGAATTTGCCGATAGACTGACTTTAGACCACGAGAAATTAATAACAAAGAATAATTTATCTACTTTAAAGATTTCACGAATTTCTCGAGCAAATACAACAATAAAGGAGACGTCTAGAGAATTGTTGGACAAATGAGAAAATTGTCCAGACCACGAAAGAGAAAGTTATGAAATGAAGATTTAATATTAAATTATAACAGAAAGGCAATTTTATTTAAAATAAAACAAGAATGTCGTTTTTTTTAGAGAAATATATGTAGAGATTTTAAAAAATACTTAAAAATAAAAAAATTGTTATCGCGCTATTTTCAAGAACTTTATTTAATATAAAAATAATTATTACAAATTATTATAATCTATAGAGTGATACAAAGAGATATTAAAAAAATTATATGTCTCAAATTTTAAAGATACAGTTTAAATTTTAAATTCTAAAGACGCATAGAATGGAGAAATGCATTCTGCATCATTCTTTCCTACATTTTATGCAAAATGCATTTTTCCTTTCTATATTTTTGGGAAAATGAAGAAGCAACCTTTAAGCAAATGCCAAAAATAAACTCAAGTAAAAATGACCCTTCCATGGTCGTTCGCAGGATTTTTTCTAGAAGGGGACATATTAGTTTTTTAAATTGTCTGTTCTTAATTCTTTTAAATTGTATTTTTGTTATTTGTATTCTTTTATATTATGCAAATAAATTTTAGTATTACTTAGTGTTGTCAAAAAAAGAGCAAATGCTTAATTTTTTTACTAATTCCAAAAGGGAGAGGCAAATGTCCCTTTTGCTCCTTTATGCGGACGTCCATGGATCCTTTCTATTTTTGGACCTGACTTGTTTCTATTTTGAAATCTGCATGTATCGAATTGTCTTAAATATTTCTTTATTACATTTTATCATATAATGTGACAAAAACATTTTGGAGTTTTCAAATTTGTATATGCAATCATCGTCTACAAATACACTAAAAACAAATCAAGCAAATATATATACATATATATAGAGTGTCCCAAAAGTCTGAAAATAGTTGAATATTACCTATACAATGCATTTTTGCCCTCTATTCTTCCACAGATCTGAACAGTACACCTGAATGAAAATATTATCGTTTTCTGTGTTTCCTTTCTTTACTTCTTATTGCTAAAGTTGCATAAAACTATATAAACACTATATAAGGTTATATAAATTAAAATTAATATAATATTTAATTATTTTTAAAAATATATTTATATGCCACTAAGATACATGAACGTACTAGTTCATAAAAATATGCGTTTTTATGATATTAAACTATTTTTAAATTCATAACTCAAATAATACAATTAAATTTTGGTATGCGATAAGTATTCTTTTCGCTAAAATCTATATATTTTATTTTTACGTATAAATTTTGTCTTCAAAATAAAAGTTTACCCAAATAAAAATAAAGAATATGCCTATTTTTATTCAGGAATCGGGTTTGTTCACAAACCGATATGTTTAATTTTAATTTCAAAAACTTTTATAATTAAAATAAACTATTTACAATAAATAAATTTGATGCTATTATTTCACGAAAAAAACTTTCAAATTTCTTAATATGTCAAATCAATTTGTACGTGCGTACAATTAACAGGCTATGATGAGGCTTTCGAAATACGACTTTATCATAATAATCTATCATGGACTAAAGTGTGATTTATTTCTTCGCGAAAAATTATTTAGTCCGCTTATGCATTTTCTTTAATTATTCTCAACTGATATTGACCATCTCGATTAATCTACATAATTTTATTTAATCTTGAATATGGATTACAGTACAATTTAAAAATTAATCGATATCGATCATATCAAAGTGTGAATTTTATTTCATTTGTTTCTTTTTTTGTTTGAAAAATATATTCGGTAAAAGAAATTTCAATAAGATAATTGAGATTCTGTCAAAGACTCTTTAGGAAATCGTAAAGAAGATTGAAAAAGTAAGGTATGTACATATTTTCTTAATTTGGTAAGATACTACATTAATTTGCAAATTTATTTCTATTTTTTTTATCGTTTATGAATAATAATTATCTGTTTTAGATGCAAGAAGTATAATAAAATGTAATTAATAACATAAATTAAATAAGAGTAAATTTGCAGTATAAAGATCTTTAATAAGCAAATAATTAACGAATAAAACAAAAGAAATTTCTTAACATAATAAAATTTCTCAAAGAAGAATAAGTAGATATGACTGTAATTATTGTAATCTTAATAACTGCAAATCTTGAAACTTTATGATAATACTAATTCAATTCTTTTTAATATTTCTTAAATCTTAATAGAAAAAAGTATATAATTTATAAATTTATATACTTAAGAAGTTACAATAAAATATAATCGTCAATGATCAATTTTTCTTAAAAAATAAAATAATATTAAATTATTCATTGTCGTGACTAGAGATAAATTTCCACAAGGGTGAACAGCGCTCATGAAATGACATCGTATTTTGACTTACCTTCACCATTGAAATTCTAAGGAGTTCGGTCTCCTGGTCTCTAGTCTTCTTGAGCCAAAGAAAAAAATAAATATGTAAGATAGACCTTTGTCGAATGCCAAAGTTACATGAAACACTTACTTCCAGTACGAAAAAAACTACGAGAATAAAAAAATTATTCATATAACAATAGTTCTTCAATAATATATTATTGTTATAATTTTTTTCGTATTCTTGTAGGTTTTTCTTCTTAAAAGTTGTCCAGAAAAGACAGATTCTTGCTTAGGAATTCAACTGCGAAATCAAGCGGCGAAGAATCCGCAGCAAAAGACAGCTTTAATTTAACCAATTTGAAAGACTAAAATATTTATCAATGTTAAAAGGAACGTCAATCATTGTCATCGATGTACAAAAAATGGATTTTGCCGATAAACTGACTTTAGACTACGAGAAATTATTAACAAAGAATAATTGTTTACCTTAAAGATTTTACAAATTTTTCAAAAGAATACAACAAAGGAGACTTCTAGATAATCGTTGGACAAATAAAAAAACAGACCACGAAAAAGAAAGTTATAAAATGAAGATTATATATTAAATTATAAAAAAGTCAATAAAACAAGCATATCGTTTTTTTTAGAGAATTATGTAGAGAATTTAAAAAATACTTAAAAATAAAAAAAAAATATGCTAGAAAGTGTTTAAAGATGATTCCCCCCCCCCCCCCCCGACTCATCAACCTGTCATCAAGAAATTTATCGCGGTATTTTCAAGAACTTTTTTTTAATATAAAAATAATTAAGGTAGTAGATATTAAACTGACTACACTGGCTGTCTATTAGATTTGTTAAACTATATTTATTGACGTTTCGACCATACGGGCTGTGGTCCTTTTCAAAATTACAATCGAAGCATTCTAAAAATTAATGTACATGCAATCAGAATCAACATTTCAATTAAATTAAAAACCTGAAATGTAACAAGTGAGACTTACAATGAGTTACTGCATATCGTTATGTCCTGCGTCGTTATGTGCTTGTCCTTGCTTGATTTCGAAACATCTTGTTTCTATAGATATGTAGTTGACATATTCATGATCCTTCCTAACGATAAACTGTTAGAGGTGAGCGAGGTGTTTAATAGCTATCACCCAAGACTAACTTTCACTTATGAGATTGAAACGAATAATTCACTCAGCTTTTTGAACACAATTGTCCACAGGGATGATAATAAGCTCATAACTAACTGGTACCGAAAACCAACATTCTCAGGAAGATATATCAATTTTTTCTCGAATCATCCGACGAAATATAAAATTAACACCATTACCAATTTAGTTGACCACGCAATAAATTTATCTAACAAACGGTTTCATGACTCTAATTTAAAAATTGTAAAGAATATCTTGAAAAATAATTGCTTCCCGGAAAATCTCATTAATAAATATGTTAATGATAGAACCCACAAGCTGTCACAACCTATAAACAATGAGGATAAAAAAATTATAAATGTAGATTCGACGGATGTTTCGAGGGAGAATTTCATTGTCATTCCATATTGTAATCGGTTCACTAATGACATATATAGATTTCTAAACAAAAAGAACCTTAACGTAATTTTTACCATCCCCAAAAAACTGAACTGTCTAATAAAATTGGGGAAAGATAACTTAGATATTAATAAGCAAACCGGCGTAGTCTACTGTATTAATTGTAACAATTGTGATTCTAATTATGTAGGGCAGACAAAAAGACATCTTAGTACTAGGATTAACGAACACCGACGTAATATTAAAAATTCAGCGAGCAATTTTTCTGTTGTTAGTGAGCACAGAATTAATCAAGGACATGAATTTGATTGGTCGAATCCTTTTATTCTGCATAAAGAAAACAATAGAAGAAAAAGAGAAATAGCCGAAATTTACTTTATCAAGAAATTGAATTCCACTATCAATTTACAGAAAGACACTGAAAGCTTTAGTACGATATATGACAGTTTGTTTAGAAATTGAAGTAAAAAATTTATAACATACATGGTTAAGATCTATTATTATTAGGTTATTATTGGTATGTAAAGGCAGGAGGACATAAGCGAACCGAATATGTTTATTTATTTATATATTTATTTATCTTTCTATTATTTTATATTTTTATATTCTAATTTTTATATTCTAATTTAGTAATTTGCCATATGGTACATCACAATTTAGCAAGAATGTAAATATTGTTAACTTTTAACTTTGACATAATTTTCGGCGTGTTTATTCGTTAGTACAGTGTGCTCAGTCGGGGCAAGATGACACGAGTGAAACACAGTGAATTTACCATCCGATCTTAAGCTAAGTCTCACCGGAGCGTACTTTTAATTGTCAATAACGATATGCAGTAACTCATTGTAAGTCTCACTTGTTACATTTCAGGTTTTTAATTTAATTTAAATGTTGATTCTGATTGCATGTACATTAATTTTTAGAATGCTTCGATTGTAATTTTGAAAAGGACCACAGCCCGTATGGTCGAAACGTCAATAAATATAGTTTAACAAATCTAATAGACAGCCAGTGTAGTCAGTTTAATATCTACTACCTTAGTATTTCATTCCTGGCGAACGAAATTTAATATTTGATTGTTATAAAAATAATTATTACAAATTATTAAAATCTATAGAATAATACAAAGGGATATTTAAAAAAAATATGTCTCAAATTTTAAAGATACAGTTTAAATTTTAAACTCCAAGGATGCATAGAATGGAGAAATGCAATCTGCATTTTTTTCCTACATTTTATGCAAAATGCATTTTTCCATTCTATATTTTCGAGAAAATGCAGAAGAAATCTTCAAAATAAACCCAGGTAAAAACGACTCTTTCATGGGCGTCCGCAAAATTTTTTTTAAAAGATAACATATGAGATTTTTAAAATTTCTTGTTCTTAATTCTTTTAAATTTTATTTCTTTATTATTTTTATTTTTTTATATTATGCAAATAAATTTTAGTATTAATTAGTGTTGTCAAAAGGAGAGCAAATGTTTAATTTTTTTACTAATTCCAATGGGGAAGGACAAATGAAGATTTTATGCAAATTGCACTTTTCTTATTATCGGGAAAATGCAGAACAAACGAGGGCTAAGAATAAACCGAGATAAAAACGACCTTTCCATGGGCGTCCGCAGGATTCTTTCCAGGAGAAAGCATATTAAATTAAAAAAAATTTTGTTCTTAATTCTTTTAAATTTTATTTTTTATTTTCATTCTTTTATATTAAATATGCAAATAAATTTTAGTATTAATTAGTGATGTCAAAAGAAAAGCAAATGCTTAATTTTTTTAAATGCTTAATTCCAAGGCAAAAGTCCTTTTTGCTCTTTTATGTGTACGCCCATGGACCCTTCCTATTTTTGGAATTAACGATTCGATTTTGTACCCTTACCAATGGGAGTAGAGCGGAGAACAGGCAACTGCAGGTTGTAGAAAAGTTTATGGTCTCAGGGTCAATGTCTCAGTAGTTCTTCAGAAGTTAAAGAAAATGGCAAATTGTGAAGAACCTGTAAAGCTACAGTGCTCTGTAACAAAGTTAAGCAAAAAGAGAACAAAAGAATATTATGACAACGATGTTTCTAAAAAAAGCAAGAAATTTGTCAAATAACTTATACGGGAATAGTGTAATCATCGACTTTATTTAATTCGTTTTTATTTTTTTGCAGTTATAGTAGATACGAACTTACCTCTCGAGATGACGGACATTTTGAGTTGCAAATTTATGGAGAATATCATTTCCCAATACAAGAATACCCGATTCGTTGGATATGACGAAAATATAGAAAAAATGTTTTCTAAGAGGTAACTTTTTTTCTGTTTATAAATATTTTGTAACTTTTTTCATTAATCTATCACTCGCAAACCCCCCTGTGTGAAGTTAGCCCCCCAAAATTGATTTGCCTGTAACTTTTGAACTGGAGGGGGGCAAACAAAAATTCCAATGGGGCATTCATGGGCAAACGATGGGCAAACGTTTCCATAAAAAAAAATTTTTCTTTTTTAATATTGGGGGGCCAGTGTGAAGTTGGCCCTCCATAAATTGATTTGGCTGTCACTTTTGAACTAGAGGGAGGCAAACAAAAATTCCAACGGGGCATTCGTGGGCAAACGATGGGCAAACGTTTGCAAGAAAAAAATTTTGACTTTTTTAATATTGGGGGGCTAACTTCACACAGGTCACTCGCAATATATTACTTCTACAGAAAATTTTATAAGAATTCTAGAAAAATAAAATAGTTATAAAATATTAAAAATATTATATAATATGAAACAGATAAAAAATTCAAATAAAATCAATATAAAAAACGAGTAGGAAAATAGAAATACGATTAATGAGAGATAAAAGAAAATAATATATTCGAGCAGTCAAGATCTTATAAAATTTTTTTCAATTGTTCAATTTAAAATTTACTTTACTTAAATGTTATTAAATTTAGTTAAATTTATTTTCTATAATAATTAAAATTTTTATAAATAACTTCTCGCATATTCCTTTTTTTACATTTTAGCTTTTATTTTTTTATTTATTTTAGTAAAATATTGTTTTCTGTTTTTTTAATTTATTTACTTTATAGTTGTTTTTCTCATAGATACATAAAATTTCAAAAAATTTATGGAAAAATTTATTGAAAATTCATTACTGTTGCAATAGTATTTTATTACAAAATGTTTTGATTCAATTTTAGATGGCCGTCTGCAAGAAAACTATATGACAAACAGTCTATTACTAACTTTGTGATCAAAGGCATAAATTATTTGATAGAATTACGGAAAATTGTGAATGATATAAGAAAAAATATGTTTCATAAATCAAGTATTTCTGATTATAATCAATATATTTGTGTAATAGATAATTTCGTAAATTTTACAGACATATTTGATGTAAATGATAGTTTAAACAATTATTTGTCTGAAATAACGACTGCGCCTGAAAAATACACTTATATCATTGATGAGCTTAAGTACATGTTTGCATGTACTTCACGGTAGGATACCGTTTTTCAATACCATTATATATAGTTCTATTCATTTTATAAATTGATGTACTTATTGCACAGTATTAATTTTTTCAGACCTGGTTGCGATTTAACCATAAGATATTGCGTTTTCAAATTATTTCGCCATTTAAAGCAAATTTCCGCGGAAAAAACGTTTCTTAAAGATGGTATATTTGAAAAGATTGCTACTGCTATGGCACAATGGATTAAACCCGAAGAGGATGTACTTTATGAGTCCATAGAAACATCAATCGATAATATGGTTACGAATGTGCTGAATTCCCTCAAAAGAGAATATCCCGTACATTCGATACACTCGACAGCCAATGAAACTTTTTTCCGTTGGAAAAATAAAAATCTTATGGTCTTTGAAAATCATTGGAACGAAATAGAATCAATGGCGATTATGAATACAATTCATGAATATATATTTACCAAATTAAACTTTCAATTATGCGGCAAACACTCTAACATAAAATATTTATGTATAGATAATGTTAGTTTTATATATATAATTTTTATAATAAATATTTTAATTAAAGGATCTAAAATATCTGCACTGTAATTAATTTTTGTATTTTGTGATTTTTGACGCAGGTCTTAGAAGCAAAATATGGCGAAGAAATAATTGTATTAATAATATGTAAAAGTGTGGCCAGAAGACTTGGTATAGATTGTACGGTACTGAGAGACGACAAAAATTGCAAGTTTTTTTTAGTTTGGAAATTGTAAGTGTAATATTAGATTTGAAATTATCTATATCTTCCAGTATTACTCTTATTATATACACCTATGCATATATACATAATTTTTTATTGTTCGTAAAACCAGAAACCCGGACCAAATAAGGTGCTTTAACAAATTTTCTAAGAATATCCAAAATTCTTTTTACAGTCAGCCTTTGACAAATGACAATTCTGAAAATTATAACTTAATTGTAACATCTGAAGAGGTAAAAACTACTATATCATACATATATAATTTCTATTAATATTAACACTAATTTAATTAATATGTTCGTAAAAATGTGAATCAATGAGACACGCTTTATACGTAGGCTGAAACAGTTATACAATCTTACATTTTTTGTTTGTAATTAAAGCTGTCTTCTTTAATTTTCATTTCTTTTTAATTATTTACAGATAATGCTAAAGTTGATGAAAATATATATGAATATAACAAAAAATTTCTATTATTTCTTACATTCTTTGTCTCCGCATAAATGGAAATCTTTCGAAGAAATTACGGTATGTTAAGCACTATATAATACATGTATACATACATACAATGTATATATATATATATATATATATATATATATATATATAATTTCTTTGAGATCTCTCTCTGATAATTACATACATTTACATACAAGTTAAAAATATCTATAATTTAAGTGGTATGTACTGTAATTTAACGTGCTATAAAAATCTGTTTAGAAATTAAATGACAAGAAAAATCATTTAAAATCGAATATTATATTTTCCAGTTCCAAATACACTTCAACAAACAAATGAATATAAGTCGGGAAAACGTAAAATTTGCGGTTGGAATGATAATAAAACATACAGATGGTGTTAATAGTTGTACAGGTGTAATAATCGGATGGCATCGACACAAAGATGAACATATTAAGTTCATAATAAAAAAAACGAAAAGACTTAATTGTTGGACTGATTTCTGCTTGACACGTGAGCACAAATGGTTAATGCCAATAAATTACTGTCATAATTACCAAATGCACAACACATATTACATAATTCTTAACAACTATAACGAATTTTGTTATGTGAAAGAAGGTATGAATATCATTAAAATATGTCTTTATTTAAAATTATATTTGGTTATTCTACGAACTCATGCATCTCCTGGTAGCTTTTAACTTATTTATTTCTTAATTATTTTTATTTTTTATTTTATTATCTATATTTTACTGATTATGTTGTTTATATCGTAGTTTTTAAACTTTTATTAAAAATTTTGAAATCTATATATATATGTATATATATATATATATATATTATATATATTGAATAGAAATTTGAATTTAACTGATTAAAAGAGTGTAAACAGATAATAGTGTGTCAGTAATAACGAAATGAATTTTTTGCTGTAACTGAATAATTGTGTTGTGCACATGAATTTTGTTTGATACGATGCTAAGCGTTATTTGGAATTAAACCTCAATTCGAGACTTAAATATCATTCATATGTGCGGCTTCTAATCAATTAAAAAAAAAATAGATTCTAATTTACATTATAATTTTAAGCTGCACTTTGTATTTTAGACGTTTTGGAATTAACAACGCCGCAATGGATCGAGAATAACGAAATAGGTCGTTATTTTTGTGCATTTAACGGTACACATTACCTACCAAATCAAAGGTTGGCAACAATTTATCCTCAAGATTCTGCTATAACTGCCAACGTATGGAACAGGAATTTTTCTCGTTTAAGCATCGGTTGCCCTTCAATTTCCAGTGCTAAGTAAAATATATTTAAAATGTATATCTCGAGAATAGCAAAATGGGTCGTTAAGTTTCTTGGATTTAAAGGTACACATTACGTGCCAATTAAAAGGATGGCAACAATTTATCCTCACAAATTTGTTATAACTGCCGAGATATATAATAGGAGTTTCTCTGATTTAATCACTGATTGGCTTTCAACTTCCAATGCTGGGTAAGATACATTCAAAATGTATCTTGATATACATTTGAAAAATAATTGACACGTATTTTTTTATTTCGGCAATGGTGCGAGTTTAAGGGTAAAAACCACCTTCTGACGTTAGCGGCCAAGCATAGACAGAAAGTAATCATTTAATTTAGAAGAAAAAATACTTCCAAAAGGGTTTTAGTACAGTTGATTCCGAATCTGATGTCAAAATTACAAAATTCAAAATTGCGGATCCAATATAGCGATTACATCTCATGATAAAGAGTGATTTTTAAAATAGAAATCAGAAAAAAGTTTCTCACTATAAATCCCTTGTAGAAATTTATTACTAGGAACACTAATTAATCACTTATTTCAAGTACTTAAAATATGAATATACAGTAATTTAAGTACTCGAAATAAGTGATTAAGTACTCGAAATAAGTGATAAATTGGCGTTACTAGTGACAAATTTCTATTAGAGATAAGCACCCCAAATAGTGAAATGTAAAGAGACTTACTTTAATCAAGCATCCCATTAAAATATGTACAGAAACGGGTTTTAAATCGGTCTGCAGTAAACTCTGAAAACTATAATTTTTCTTGGCTAACTGCAGAGCGTTTCAAACCAGGAAAATTTTTGTAATTTTAATCATTATGTTGAATCCGCCATTTTAAATTTTGGACATACACTTTCGTAAGCTTCCTTGCCAGATACACAAAATGTATCTAGATACTGTATCTAGATACTACCCAACACTGTCAACTTCGAAACATATATATAATATCTGAAAATTAACATAATAAAGATAAATATATTACATGTAATTCTCAAATGTGTGTGTATATTTAGGTATGTATACGTAAATGTCTCTATTTTTTCTCAAGAATTCTTTCAAAAAATTGCAATACAAAATACCTAAATAGAAATTCTCTAAAAATTACACATGTACAATTATTACTGATTTTACAGTTAAATATTATTGCCACAATCCGTTAAATATACTTGAAACACAGACATTGAATTTTTATATTTTTATTATCGATTATAATTTGTCATCAAAATATATTAATATATTCATAAAACTATTAATATATTCATTCTTATACAGGTTGAACTAATAACTTTGTTCACTTGGAGTATTTTCGTTATTTTTAAAGATACAAAAATAGCGTACAAGGTGTTTCCGATACATATACATTATTGCCGGGTTGCCTATCTGCTTACCGATAGGGTCATGCTTTCCAATCGAAAAGTGTTTCTAATTAAATAAAAGAAAAAATTGCGATAAGATGTATCCGTTGAAAATATACAGATAAAGTCTGCATGTATCAAATTGTCTTAAATATATTTCTTTATGATATTATCTATATTATCATATAATGTGACAAAAACATTTTGGAGTTTTCAAATTTGTGTATACAATCATCGTCTACAAATACACTAAGAACAAATCAAGCAAATATATATACATATATGCAAGGTGTCCCAAAAGTCTGGAAATGGTTGAATATTTTCTATACAATCATTTTTACCCTCTATTCTTCCACAGATCTGAACAGTATACCTGAATGAAAATATTATCGTTTTCTTCGTTTCTTTTTGCTAAAGTTGCATAAAACTAGACGCTAAATAAGTTTATATAAATTAAAATAATGTAATATTTAATTATTGATATAAAAATTTTATATTTATATGCTATTAAGATACATGAACTAATTCATGAATAAAAATATGCGTTTTTATGATATTAAACATTTTTAAATTCATAACTCAAATAAAACAATTAAATTTCATATGCAATAAGTATTCTTCTCGCTAAAATCTATATATTTTGACGTATAAATTTTGTCTTCAAAATAAAAGTTTACCTAAATAAAAATAAAGAATGCCTATGTTTATTCAGGAATCGGATTTGTTCAGAAACCGATATGTTTAATTTTAATTTCAAAAACTTTTATAATTAAAATAAACTATTTAAAAATCAATTGATACAAAGTTTCGCTCGTATATTGAAATACAAAAAGTGATAAATGAAAGGCCAACTTATCGAGCAATTATTAGAGTTGTTCAGTCCAATAACATTTATATCATGTATAAATTATTAAGCTACAATCATTCAATATTACAACTTACGCAAAAAGTACAGTCATTCTAAAATAATAAAATAAACGTTTCGACCGCACGCGGTCTTCTTCAGTATAATTATTAAAATACAAAATGATAAAAAAATTCACATAATATCGAATTTAATTTTAGTTATTTAGAGTCGAGAGTTTATGAGCAGTTAACGCGTGTTTTAATCCGTCATGTCCAACAATGTTCGCCTCAATATGATCTTTGATTTTAATCAGATCACGAAAAGTTTCATCGTTAATATGCGAGAAATTAAAACGTTCCGTAGGCGCTGCGATTAATAAAAAATTAACGATTAACATATGTCGAAATTACAATATATATCCCCAACAATTAGCAATATGCTTACTTAACATCGTCCTTCTTGACAATTTTAACCACGTTATTTTGAAAAAGTTATTGATGACACAATACAAACCAACAATATAAAAAGACACCTCATTTTAAACTTTACTTGATCGAAGTGTGTGAGTGTTTATATATGATCTAATATCTATGTTTAAACCGTTAATGTCCTATTTGTCTTATTATTATTTATTGTTCGCTAATTCATCCAAAATATCAAAATACGATGCGCTGAGTAACTCAGAATCTTTGTTTAAATTTAATTCATTTTTTTGTTCATTAATCTCGACTCTGAATAACTAAAATTAAATTCGATATTATGTGAAATATTTTTATGATTTTGTATTTTAATAATTATACTGAAGAAGACCGCGTGCGGTCGAAACGTTTATTTTATTATTTTAGAATGACTGTATTTTTGCGTAAGTTGTAATATTGAATAATTGTAGCTTAATAATTTATACATGAAATAGATAAATAAGTATTTATACAAGATTCTTTATTTAATATTGAATTAAAACGAAAGAATTAAATGTGTTTTTATCTGTCTTATAAACTACGTATTTGCCGTCAATTGTTTCCAAGAAAATTATTTCAAAGAAGACATTATTTAACAAATTTTTTATAATTTTTTTTTTAATTTGTAATTTATAAATGGTAATTTTACGAAAGAAACAGCATCTTGACATAGAGGGTTTATTCCTGAGTAAGATAATTTTATGATATATACAAAATCTGAATATAATTTTTAAAAAATTTTAGTTCTTGTCTATTATTTATTACAAAAATTATTTATTAACAAAAATTTATTTATTAATGAATAAAGTTGATATAACAAGTGTTAATAGTAATAATATTGACTCATCAAACATAAATTTTATATTAGTCGCACGTTTGCATATCTAAATTAATAGAAGTGTGCAGGGGAGAATCTCTTTCTGCTTTCTCAACCTGAAAAAAATTTAACTCAATTCAAATATAATTTTAATTTTAATTTTAAATAAAAAATAAATTAGAGATATGTTAAATTTTGAAAGTGGCGATGCAAGAAAACAGAAAACTCCCTCTTCCGATCATGCATTAATTTTAAAATAAAAATATAAATAATAATTTAGTGCTTATAATTAATACGATTTTATATCATTTTTATGTTATGGTAATTTATACAGAGTGTCCAGTAACTAACGGACCAATGATTAAGGGCGAATTCTCTGGCCAATTTGGAGACGATTTTTCCTTAGCAAAAAATGTAATTTTCGAGTTATAAGCGATTGAAAGAAATAAATTTTTTGAAAACTAAACGTTTTGGAGTTAAAAGTTTAACATAATTACATTCTTCAGTTAATTTTAAGTAGAGTTTATTATAATAAAATTTTTATTTGAGGCTTAGTTATAAAAATACATAATGACAAATATTGGAAAGTTGTAAAAAATGATGACCTTTTTCGACATTTTCGCTGAAGAAAATTCGTTCCCAAATTGACCAAAGAATCCATTTGTATTCGTTGGTCCGTTAGTTACCGAACATCTTGTATATATATATATATATATATATATGATTTTTTACGACAAATAAAATATATGTTCTACTCATTTCTGAAATTTGTGTAACATTCTAAGACACTATCAACATTTCTCGATATTAGTTTTAGCTATACATCTATAATTTAAAATATCTCAAGAATTATAAGAGAGCGCAGCCTAATTTCGAGCGTTTGTTACTCAGGATTGAATCTTCTATATGTAAGTTTTTGTACAGATTTATCGAAAACGAGTTACAACGTGCATTTATTTAGAAAATTAAATATATACATATAAAATTAAATTAATAAAATAAAATAAAATAAAGTAATCTCATGAATTTCGCAACATGTCAGCTTATAAAAATTGCGTAATATTATGATTTCTCAAGGTATTAAATATTGCGATAATTGTTCCGGATCTGACAGCATGCTTGTCTTAGATAAATTGGGAAAATCTAGGAGTGAATCCAAATCGGCGATCGGTGCTTACAACCCTTGCGCTGACAACCGATAACATGAATTGAATATTCAACAAAAGACCTTTTCGTAAAAAATCGCATGGCATTTCCTCTTTCTTTGTAAATACATTTGAGTTAAGATATAGAGAAAGGGACGGAGAAAGAAACAAAGTGTCAAAAACTCTTCTGCGATTTCGTTTAAATTTCACGTGCAATATAGAAGAGACGAGTATTGTATTCAGTATTTATACATGTGTAAAAGAACTAGTTAGTACAATTTATAGCATTTGCTTTGGAATAAAATCGATGCTATTCGCGACTCTTGGCTACCTTTATTCTTTATTATTATTATTATTATTATTATTATTATTATTATTATTATTTCCTATTATTATTATTATTATTATTATTATTATTATTACTATTATTATTAATAAATTTATTTTTAGGTCTGAAAATAAGCCGTTTCCGAGTTATAGCTACTTTTATGTTCAAAAATTGTAAGTTAGAATCCGCTTGGCATTTCTCTTTTTTAATTATTTCTAAAATTAAAAACTTTTATTTTTTAATTTTTATTTGTTATTTTTATTTAATTTTTAATTTTTAATTTTTATTTTTAATTTTTTAAATTATAAGTTTTTGGGATTTTTTTAACTCATTTCCGGAGTAGGCGATTTTTCGGACACCCTGTATATAAAAGCGATCTTTTGACTGCTACCCTGTTTTAGGGCCAAATTGTCAGACCAAATCAAACTCTTCGATTCTCTGTTAAAAGCCCTTACACAATGCCAAGCAATAAGCAATAAAAATATAGAAAAAAATTAAAAATATATAAAACAAACTAGGACATAAAATTGTAACGAAGCACCTTTCCCGACGCCACGGATCGGCTCGTCGGTGCCAGGATTCGGGAAGAGGGGAGACTCAGATTTACAATGACACACGGTTGCTCTGGTGAAAGTAGAGTTTATTCGGGGCCACCTTCCTGTGGTTCTCCCGTGATTCAAACCATTATACACAGCACAGTATAATCGGACGAAACGCGACCAGATGATACAGACGCGTACACGACTTATTGCTAGGATTGACAGATAGAAATATTACGGACGAGACGCGACCAGATTATACGGACGCGGACACGACTTATTGCTAGGATTGACGGATAGAAATATTACGGACGAGACGCGACCAGATTATACGGACGCGGACACGACTTATTGCTAGGATTGACGGATAGAAATATTACGGACGAGACGCGACCAGATTATACGGACGCGGACACGACTTATTGCTAGAGTTTCCAACGCGGACACGCGTACGGGCGCCCTGAGAAGGGCGAGCTCCGTCGGGCGCCGGTGACTTTCAGGTAGGACCCGGTGACCGAGGACGCTCGGCCTGCACGACGAGAACGCTCGTCGGCCGGGGTGATTTACGGACAGGACCCGGTGACCGAGGACGCTCGGCCTGCACGACGAGAACGCTCGTCGGCCGGGGTGATTTACGGACAGGACCCGGGGACCGAGGACGCTCGGCCTGCACGACGAGAACGCTCGTCGGCCGGGGTGATTTACGGACAGGACCCGGTGACCGAGAACGCTCGGCCTGCACGACGAGAACGCTCGTCGGCCGGGGTGACTTACGGACAGGACCCGGTGACCGAGGACGCTCGGCCTGCACGACGAGAACGCTCGTCGGCCGGGGTGACTTACGGACAGGACCCGGTGACCGAGGACGCTCGGCCTGCACGACGAGAACGCTCGTCGGCCGGGGTGAGTTACGGACAGGACCCGGTGACCGAGAACGCTCGGCCTGCACGACGAGAACGCTCGTCGGCCGGGGTGAGTTACGGACAGGACCCGGTGACCGAGAACGCTCGGCCTGCACGACGAGAACGCTCGTCGGCCGGGGTGAGTTACGGACAGGACCCGGTGACCGAGGACGCTCGGCCTGCACGACGAGAACGCTCGTCGGCCGGGGTGAGTTACGGTCAGGACCCGGTGACCGAGAACGCTCGGCCTGCACAACGAGAACGCTCGTCGGCCGGGGTGATTTACGGGCAGGACCCGGTGACCGAGAACGCTCGGCCTGCACAACGAGAACGCTCGTCGGCCGGGGTGATTTACGGACAGGACCCGGTGACCGAGGACGCTCGGCCTGCACGACGAGAACGCTCGTCGGCCGGGGTGAGTTACGGTCAGGACCCGGTGACCGAGAACGCTCGGCCTGCACAACGAGAACGCTCGTCGGCCGGGGTGATTTGGAGTGTGGGAGTTGAGGAGTGATCCCTGAGTACGCTCGAGGGACCAGGACGGGACTGGTGTCGAAGTCTCGGCTGCGCCGCTCTTTATACCCGTCGGCCACCCCACTCTAAGACTAGCTTGGAGGGGGTCGAGTGACGGGTGGGGGCGAAAAGGCGGATTCCCAACGTATTCGTGTGGTGGCCCCGAAAGGGGCCGTTTACACGAGCGCGGGCGACTAGTGACGGCTAATCGGGTCGTCACATCACCCTCCTTTTCTAGGGGGGGGTGGCTATTCGACGGATCGTTCGCGGTCTTCCTCGTCGGTCGAATCTGATGATCCACCGGCCCGTCGGGGTGCGTACCTTATACCGCCGTGAGATGGTGGCGGCGTGGTACGGTATGTCGACGGTTTGGCCATCCCCCAGAGTGACCTGGATGGGTCGTGGCGGTCCCGGGCGTGGTGCTGGCACTGGTGGGGCCTGGCCGGTTGAAGGTCGGCGTGTTGCCGGTTGGGGTGGCTCCCTGGCTGGTGGCGCGACAAGGGATCGCACCTGTTGGCCTGTGTTGGCGCGATGCGCTGGCTGGTCCGCTTCGTCCGGCGTCGCTGACTGGCGCGTGGTGGCTGGCGGTGCGACAGCGGATGGCGTGTGTCGGCGGGTGCCGGTTGAGGGAACCGATCGGTTCGCGGATGGTCGAGCGGGCTGGCGTGCGCTGGCCGGTGTCGTCGTGGGCCTGGTGACGCCGGCGACGGTGGAGGCCGGGGAGTCGGAGAGGACCGGTGGTCGTCGATGCCGGGTGTTCACCGGGATAGGTCGGCGTCTGCCCGGGGGAGGCGGAGGTGCCTCCAAGAGCACCAAGTCCCGACGTCGCTGCTTGGCGTCGCACTGCTGGATGCGGGTCCCTATTCCCGGTACTGGCCGGGTGGTTCGCCCGGAAACGGGCAGATTTCGTCCGGAAACGGACGGATTTTCCTTTGAGCGCTGGTTTGCTTCTTCGTTTGATGTTTCCATCGTGACGGGATGAGTTCCGACCCAAGGGTGCCCGTTCTTTATACCCCTCGGTGATCTGGACGCGGACCATGAAGAGTGCCGCTCCCGGTGCGGGACCGGGTGGAAAAGCGCGGACCATGAAGAGTGCCGCTCTCGGTTCGGGACCGGGTGGCAAAGCGCGGACCATGAAGAATGTCGTTCCCGGTATTCGGCCAAAGATTTTTGACAAGACGCGGACCATGAAGAGTGCCGCTCCACGTATTTTGATTCGAAACCGCGAACATACCTAACGGTTGACCGGCGGCGTTAATCGGCGCGCGTTGCTCGGGTATCGGACTAGGGTTCGGTCGCAGGACGCGGTTCGGAGGCGGATTTCAAGTCCCTCACGTGGACGTGCCGATGCCATCGACCTCGGTCGTCCTTCAGGTCCACGATGACGGGGGAGATAATGCGTCTGATCGTCAACGGGCCACCAAATCTTGGTGCTAGTTTGGCATTAAAGCCGCGCTCTTTGTTCGATAACGGGTGCTCCTTTTTCCATACTCGGTCTCCAACTTGTGGACGCCAGTCGCGTCGACGTAAATCGTAGTTTCGCTGTTGATGTTGGAAGGCGCGGGCCAGGTTGATTCTGACAATTTCGTAGGCGTCTTCGAGTCGACGTCGAACTGTTTCAGGAGCGTTGCTGGTCGTTGCCGGGCGGCGGTCGTCGGGATGCGGTGATTGTAACTCCCGGCCGTACATCAGAAAGGCCGGGGTGTATCCCGTGGATTCTTGTCGTGCGGTATTGAAAGCGAACTGGAGCTGGGGAATGTGTTCATCCCAACGGCGATGTCGGCCTTCCACATACTGCGCCACCATGGTCTTTATGGTGCGGTTGGCTCGCTCGACCGGGTTGCACTGCGGTGCGTAGGCGGGGGCGGTTCTATGCTTGATCCCGAAGGATCGTAGTAATCCCTCGAGCTGGTGCGATCTCAACTGAGTCCCGTTATCAGAGACGATGATGTCCGGGCAGCCGTGACGATATATAATACGTCCAGCTACTTCTCGTGTGACGTTGGCGGCGGTGGCTTGGCGGAGCGGCGTCATCTCTATCCATTTGGAGAATCGATCCTGCATGGTCAGCAGCCAGGTATGGCCACTGGTCGATCGTGGCAATGGTCCGACCAGATCAATGGAGACCTGTTGCCACGGGTGCGTGACGTTGGTGGCTCGAAGTTTCCCGGCCGGCAAGGTTTGTGCGGCCTTGTGGGTGGCGCAGTTTCGGCAGTCACGGACGTATCGAGTGACGTCGCGGAACATTCCTGGCCAATAATATAAGCGCGCTACTCGTGCGATGGTCTTCGCAATGCCAAAGTGTCCGGCGGTCGGGTCGTCATGCAGTCGGTGCAGTATTTCCGCGCGCTGGGGTTTCGGGACGCACTGTTTCCATTGCTCCTCGCTTGGCGAGTCGTGGAAGTTGAGATCATGCAGGATGTGTCGATGCAACTGTCGGTTCTGGATGCGGTAGTCCGCATGTTCGGCCGGGTGTTGTTGTACCTGGTGATAAAGGCGGCGGTACCATTGACAGTCTGGAGCGGCTTGTATGACACAGGCCTCGGGTTGACGAGAGAGAGCGTCGGCCACGATGTTCAGTTTTCCTTTACGATACCGGATGTCATAGTCGTACTGCTGAAGCTCGAATACCCATCTCCCTAGGCGACCGGTGGGAGCTTCCAGTCTCTGCAGCCATCGAAGCGACTGGTGATCGGTGACAACCGTGAAGTGATAACCCTCCAGATAGTCGCGCATTCGACGGATTCCCCACACTACCGCCAGACATTCTAGCTCTGTAGCGCTGTAGTTCCTTTCTGCGCTATTTAGTGTACGGCTGGCGTAGGCAATGACGCGTTCGCCTTCGGATAGTTCTTGGGTGAGCACGGCACCTAGCCCACACGTGCTGGCGTCGGTCTGGAGGGTGAATGGTCGGCTGAAATCGGGACAAGCAAGAACTGGTGCGGTGGTGAGCGCCCGCTTCAGCTCGGCGAACGCCTTTTCTTCTTCTGGTCCCCACGCAAAACGTGCTCTTTTTTGGGTCAAGCGTGTCAACGGTGCGGCGGTGGTGGAGAAGTCTGGTACAAAACGGCGGTACCAGGAGGCGACGCCGAGGAATTGGCGCACTTGACGTACGGTTGTCGGGGTCGTCCACGCGGCTACCGCGCTGACCTTGTCTGGGTCAGTTCGAATGCCGTCTTTGTCCACTATATGCCCCAAATATTTGAGACGGCTGCAACAGAAGTGGCACTTCTGTGGGTTAAGGCGGAGGCGCGCTTGTCTCAACCGTCTGAAGACCTCGGCCAAATGTTCCATATGGGTCTCCAGTGACGAGCTGACTACGATGATGTCGTCGAGGTAGACCAATACGTGTGGCTCGAGTTCCGGGCCGAGGACACTATCCAGCAACCGCTGGAACGTGGCCGGTGCCGAATGTAACCCAAAAGGCATGACTTTAAATTGGTAGAGTCCTCGCCCAGGAATTGTAAAGGCGGTGGCTGGACGGCTGACCGGATCTAGTGGCACCTGCCAATATCCGTCCTTTAAGTCTAGTGTTGAAAGGTACTGGGCCCCTCGGAGCTTATCGAGGGTAGCGAGGATGTGCGGCAGTGGGTAGGCATCTTTGTCGGAGGCTTGATTCAACTTGCGGAAATCGATACAAAATCGGTGTCCTCCATCCTTCTTCTTGACCAGGACTACGGGGGAACTCCAGGCGCTGTTGGACGGTTCGATCACTCCGGCTTCCAACATTTTATTCACCTCGCTATCAATGACGGCCTGCATGGCCGGATTACGGGGTCGGTATCTCTGCTTTATTGGGGCTCCAGGCCGCAATCTGATCTGGTGTTTGGTGCGATCGGTGGGCCCCTGCACGGACTCAAATAACCGGAGTTCGGTATCCAAGAACTGCCGGAAACGCTGGTCTTCCTCTGGTGAGCGTGGGGAGATTCCGGCGGACAGTTTGCCGTAGGCGGACGCCACCTGGGCCGGAGCCGTCCTCCCTGGTCGGTTGGATGGGGGAGGCGGCAGCGTAATGCGTAACCGAGCCCATAGGTCGACTCCGATTAGTACCTCGCTGCTGAGGTTATCCAGGACCTGGAAGCGGTGGCGGACAGAGCGAGGGCCGACTCGGATGGCGAAGCGGATCGAACCGGAGGTGGGTGCCTTGGAGCCGTCGGCTAAGTTGACCGGTTCTTCGGACGGCTGGATCTGGAGGCCGCGATCAGACAAGCGTTTGGCCATGGCGGCGTTCACAAACGACACTTCGGATCCGGAATCGAGAAGTGCCCAGGTGTCGAATCGGTGAATCTGGACTGGTAAATGCGGCCGCGGTGTGTACTCTATCTGGACGCGGGTCGGACGATGGCCGCCTCGTCTCCGACCCGCCGGTCGTTTTCCGTCGGAGGGTGGCAGTCTCGCGTTAGGACGCCATCCTTCCCGCACTGCGAGCAGAACTTCCGTGCTGGGCGGCGACAGTCGAGTCGTGTGTGCCCTCGCTGTTTGCATCGCCAACAGCAACTCGCACGGTCATAGGTAGTGGCGGCAAGATTCGCCTCGGTGGACCGTAATGTTTCGCGGCGTTGTTCTTGGCGACGCCGGTGGATTTCCTCCCACTCGGCGGCACGACTGCATAGCGCGGAAACGGAGTGCAGTTCGTCCAATCGAACGTATAGCTGGAGTTCCGGGTCGGCGTTTTCGTATAATTGCTCGAGCCGTTCCTGGCTAGTGTAGCCGCCAGCCCGACGCATCATTGTCTGTACGGCGGTAGCGTATCGCGTAAACGCTTCTCCTGGCTTCTGTCGCCGGCCTTGTATTTCCCGTCGTAATTGTCGTTTGTACCCGGGTGATAGATACTGGGCCAAGAAATCCTTTCGGAACCCGGCCCATGTGGACCACTGTTCTCTGGTGTTTCGCCACCACAGAAGGGCGTCGCCCTTTAACAGCTCGGACAGACCGGTGAGAAGATTGTGGTCTTCCAGACCATAGGCCACACTGAGTTCCTCCAGATGCTCGAGGAAAGCGAGGGGGTCCTTACCATCAAAATGGCATCCCCATTTGCGTATCTGGTTGAGGGCCTTAGCCGGGTCGGCTTCTGGTGGTTCGGGGGTTCCGCGTGCACTCCGGTAACGTTCTTCGCGGCTAAGCGGCGCGTGGAGCGTTTCGGCCGCTCCGGTGTTTGGCTGATTGGCCATTACGTGGTCTCTTATGCGGCGGCGGAGGTCGATTAATCTCCCTTCTGGGTCTAGATCGCGGGTGGCGAGGTATCGGACGGCTTCCTCTTTATCTAGGCGGTAGATCCACCCAAGCATGTGGATTGCAAACCGGAGTCTCAGACGGTCGAGTCAGGTCCCTGTTCGGGCGCCATGTAACGAAGCACCTTTCCCGACGCCACGGATCGGCTCGTCGGTGCCAGGATTCGGGAAGAGGGGAGACTCAGATTTACAATGACACACGGTTGCTCTGGTGAAAGTAGAGTTTATTCGGGGCCACCTTCCTGTGGTTCTCCCGTGATTCAAACCATTATACACAGCACAGTATAATCGGACGAAACGCGACCAGATGATACAGACGCGTACACGACTTATTGCTAGGATTGACAGATAGAAATATTACGGACGAGACGCGACCAGATTATACGGACGCGGACACGACTTATTGCTAGGATTGACGGATAGAAATATTACGGACGAGACGCGACCAGATTATACGGACGCGGACACGACTTATTGCTAGGATTGACGGATAGAAATATTACGGACGAGACGCGACCAGATTATACGGACGCGGACACGACTTATTGCTAGAGTTTCCAACGCGGACACGCGTACGGGCGCCCTGAGAAGGGCGAGCTCCGTCGGGCGCCGGTGACTTTCAGGTAGGACCCGGTGACCGAGGACGCTCGGCCTGCACGACGAGAACGCTCGTCGGCCGGGGTGATTTACGGACAGGACCCGGTGACCGAGGACGCTCGGCCTGCACGACGAGAACGCTCGTCGGCCGGGGTGATTTACGGACAGGACCCGGGGACCGAGGACGCTCGGCCTGCACGACGAGAACGCTCGTCGGCCGGGGTGATTTACGGACAGGACCCGGTGACCGAGAACGCTCGGCCTGCACGACGAGAACGCTCGTCGGCCGGGGTGACTTACGGACAGGACCCGGTGACCGAGGACGCTCGGCCTGCACGACGAGAACGCTCGTCGGCCGGGGTGACTTACGGACAGGACCCGGTGACCGAGGACGCTCGGCCTGCACGACGAGAACGCTCGTCGGCCGGGGTGAGTTACGGACAGGACCCGGTGACCGAGAACGCTCGGCCTGCACGACGAGAACGCTCGTCGGCCGGGGTGAGTTACGGACAGGACCCGGTGACCGAGAACGCTCGGCCTGCACGACGAGAACGCTCGTCGGCCGGGGTGAGTTACGGACAGGACCCGGTGACCGAGGACGCTCGGCCTGCACGACGAGAACGCTCGTCGGCCGGGGTGAGTTACGGTCAGGACCCGGTGACCGAGAACGCTCGGCCTGCACAACGAGAACGCTCGTCGGCCGGGGTGATTTACGGGCAGGACCCGGTGACCGAGAACGCTCGGCCTGCACAACGAGAACGCTCGTCGGCCGGGGTGATTTACGGACAGGACCCGGTGACCGAGGACGCTCGGCCTGCACGACGAGAACGCTCGTCGGCCGGGGTGAGTTACGGTCAGGACCCGGTGACCGAGAACGCTCGGCCTGCACAACGAGAACGCTCGTCGGCCGGGGTGATTTGGAGTGTGGGAGTTGAGGAGTGATCCCTGAGTACGCTCGAGGGACCAGGACGGGACTGGTGTCGAAGTCTCGGCTGCGCCGCTCTTTATACCCGTCGGCCACCCCACTCTAAGACTAGCTTGGAGGGGGTCGAGTGACGGGTGGGGGCGAAAAGGCGGATTCCCAACGTATTCGTGTGGTGGCCCCGAAAGGGGCCGTTTACACGAGCGCGGGCGACTAGTGACGGCTAATCGGGTCGTCACAAAATATATAATAAATACATCAAATAAATCAGAAAATAATATCTATTCTCTTCTCTAATTGTTGGACACTTTTTATTCTCTGTTCCTATTATTGTCTCTGTTGCCTTGTTGTGCAAGGACCTTTAGGATGTTATTCTAACAATCTATTTTTATACACATACCTGAATGAGTGCAATAGAATCGACAAATTGTCATTTTCCGACCCAGGTAGCACGTGTACGTTTCAGAAATGTTTCCTAAATTTTTTAACCGTTTAATTTAAAAAAAAATTTTTTCACGTTTAAATTATACCTCCACGGCACAAAATATTGCTAAATTATTGCAATAAAATAAATATTTCAACATTGAGCTACATTAGAAATATTGCAACAATATTATGCAAATATTATAAGTTAATATTTTATAGAAGACATTGCAAAATTTTATTGCTATATTATAATGCAATCACATAGTTCCTTTATTTACCGCTATGTGCCGCAAACTGAGCTATCTATCTCGCTATTAAGTTTTAGTCAGAGAATTATATAAAAATATAAAGCATGCAAAAAGTAACTATTACAATCATCAATTTTTATCAGTTTAATTATTTTGATACAATTTCAACAGATTAAATTGGTTATTTAAAAACTGGACAAATAAATGTCCAAATAAATGAAGAAAATGAAAAATAAGAAATATTGTGCAATATTTCATAAATGTTATATTAACGTTGCATAAAATATTTTACAGCATTGCAAAAATTATTGCTCAATATGCGATTTAAAACGAACTCTAAAATAAACGGTTTCTTAAACGTTTTTGAGTGAAAATTTTATGCAATTAATAAACGTTTCTGAGAGCTGGTTATGAAACGTTTCTAAAACGAATTACTGTACTACCTGAGAAGTTTCCTTTTCTTTTGTAGACCTTTTAAGTCTTAGGGTTTCGTTCAAAATGACAAATATACAGTTGAAATATGTTTAGAACACCCTGTACGTATATACATATACAGGGTGTCCCAAAAGTCTGAAAACGATTGAATATTTCCTATTCCTATACAATGCATTTTTACCCTCTACCTTTCCACAGATCTGAACGTATAACAATACAACTGAATGCAAATATTCTCCTCTTATAAGTTTCTTTCTGCTAAAGTTACATAAAACATTGAAATTGCACATTAAAAAAATATATTTAATTGCATATAAAAATAATAATAAAAATAGAACATCTTCGAATTATTGTAATAGTTTATAATAAGGGTATACGATTCTTTGATGCGTTGTAAATACACCAAAGATATTCTTGGTCAACGTTTTTTTTTCTTGGAAAAGAAGAAGAAGAAGAACAGTAAAACATAAGAATAATATGTTGCAGTAGATTAGTCTAAAATAAGAATATAATTATACGTAAACAATTTGATGTAAAAATCGATTTAATTTAATTTTTTTTACATTCTACTACACGTAATGGCAACCATAATGTCTTTACCCGACGAGGTGATAGACGTCATTCTTGGCTACAGTGATATCACCATCGAGGATATCAATAATTTCAGACGCACGTGCACGAAATTCCGAGGGGCAGCCAAATATAATAAACATCAAGAAAGAAAGTTTTATCAGAGGTAACTTTTATTTTGTTCGTATTTTGTAATTTGTTTTTATTAATTTTCTTGCAGTGCATATAACTTATGCATAAAATTTATTTTATAAAAATAAAATAAATAGAAATATTAAAAATTAAATATAATATAAAAATCAAATAAATAAAAAGATTCTAATAATAAGAAATAAGATCAATATAAAAAGGATACGAAAACTAGCTAATAAATATATACAGGGTGTTATACATAAGATGTCACATCGAAATTATACAAGTGTAGTAGATCTTGTTATTTGGAAACGATTTTTCTTCAACAAAACCTCGAGGGACGCCATCATTTTTTGCATGTTTCCAATTTTTGCTATCATATATCTTTATAAGAAAACCTTAAATTAAAAATAATAAGAATATTTTTAAGTCAGCTCACCAATTTTTAAATCACCATATTCATCTCGACTAAATTGCCAAACGCGATGTTATTGCGACAGATTAAGATAAGAAAATTTGGAAACTAAGGAATTTGAATCCTATGATTGGGATCTCAGAAATTCCCCTTGTTCTTTCTTCTTACATCCCCTGTAAAGAAATAGACCAAAAAAATATTGGTCCGAAAGTCTTAAATTAAAATTTTATTAAAATAAACTCTATTTGAAAATTATTGGAGAATGTGGATTTATAAATATTTTATTTTCACAAGGCTTAGTTTACAGAGAATTCTTAATTTTCAAACGCTTATAACTCGAAAATTATTGATGCTTTAATATTTTTGCTGAGGAAAAATCATCTTCAAATAACAAGATCTATTTGTATATTTTTGGTATGTTCTTTCCGAGTGTTTTTCCAATTGACACCATCCAGGAAATGGCCAGTTTCCAAGATGTCAAATCTAGGAAGTCCTAACACTTTTGAAGAAACCAGGATTGCTGTAATCCGTAATAAACGTTTACCTGAAGAACGTTCTTTTCCGTCCATTCTTAAATTCTTTAGACAAGGGGGGGAAGAATTGTTCCGTGGTCTCTCATCCCGAGGGATCCTTAAATCTCCACCTCGGCATTTGCCCAGTCTATAAATTAAAAGTAGAAAGCCTATAAATTAAATGTATTTTCACCAGAATAAATCTTAAATTATTTGCTACCTTAATTATTAATAATAATATTCACACAGTTACACTATATTGGGTCTCGGATATCAATTCTAATTTGTTCTGTCGAGCAGATTTTTGAATACAGAATACAACATCATTGAGTTTTCTAATGATCTTATAAGGCCCTTCCCAATGACTTTGAAATTTAGGAGCCTTTTCTATTTTCCTTCTGAAATTTTAGGACATTCCGAACGATAATGTCCATACGTTCCACAATGCCAACACTCTATTTTATTTTTTCTATTAAATTCCTTTTTACTATAATTTTCCTGTTCTTCATCCTTTTCTTTACTTTGAATTTTTTTGGGAAAGGCCCTTCCCAATGACTTTAAAATTTAGGAGCCTTTTCTTTTTCCTTCTGAAATTTTAGGACATTCCGAACGATAATGTCCATACGTTCCACAATGCCAACACTCTATTTTATTTTTTCTATTAAATTCCTTTTTACTATAATTTTCCTGTTCTTTATCCTTTTCTTTACTTTGAATTTTTTTGGGAAAGGCCCTTCCCAATGACTTTGAAATTTAGGAGCCTTTTCTTTTTTCCTTCTGAAATTTTAGGACATTCCGAACGATAATGTCCATACGTTCCACAATGCCAACACTCTATTTTATTTTTTCTATTAAACTCCTTTTTACTATAATTTTCCTGTTCTTTATCCTTTTATTTACTTTGAATTTTTTGGGAAAGGCTTTTCTCAATGACTTTGAAATTTAGGAGCCTTTTCTATTTTCCTTCTGAAATTTTAGGACATTCCGAACGATAATGTCCATACGTTCCACAATGCCAACACTCTATTTTATTTTTTCTATTAAATTCCTTTTTACTATAATTTTCCTGTTCTTTATTCTTTTCTTTACTTTGAATTTCTGAATCTTTATTTTTACCGTAAAAATTCTGCTTTGAACTATTATCATTATTATATTCCTCCTTTTTCTGAAAACTATTCTCATTAATTATCTTGATGGCCATTGCTCTTTCTATTGCCATTTTAAAAGATGAAACCCCCTTCAATTGTAACGTTCTTTTCATGAAACCCTCATTAATAGCATTAATAAATTGCGCGCACGCTATTTTTTCGAGGATCTCTTCTGCGCATTCTGGATAAGTCAATTGCGCTAAACGCTCAATATCACCTCCCAAAGTTACAATTTCTTTATCGAATTTTTGTCGCCGATTTGTAAACTGTGTATAATAAGTTCCCGAAAGATGTCCCTTTCCGAATCGCAATTCTAATTTCGATTTTAATTCCTCAAATTTTAATTTTTCTATCTCTTTTATACAATCTAAAACCGATCGCGCTTTTTCTCTCAGACTAGATGCTAATATTACAGTTTTTATTTCCGTCTATCGATTCGCTCACGCTATCAATTCAAACTGAGTAAAGAACTCCCTCAACGACCCTGTCACATGAAAAGTATCCGGCTTTAATTTATACGCTCATTCTCGACATTCACAATACGCTCGTTTTCGGTATTCGCAATATTATTAGAGCGACTTATCTAGGCGATTTCCTGCTCTAATCGGTGTAACGTTTCATTTTTCTGACGAAGCTTTTGTTGCATCAGCTCTCACTCCATCTTCTGTTTCTCTCTCATCTGTTCCAATTCCTGAAGAATTGCCCGCAACGAATTCATTTCTGTCAAGTTCGCCGCCGGAGTTTGTGTTTTTCTTGGTGAATGTACCGTCGACATCCTGCTGCTCGTTTCTTCTCGTTGATCCCGGACGAGCCTTCAGATTTCTCGAACGGTTTGCAAAGAAAAATCCGCACTCACTCATTCTCTCACACGCGTTCGGTATTTACGAATAAACTCACGAAATAAAGCAATAAACTTTAATGTTAAAATCCAATACAATGAAACGATAACGAACAATATAATTGATATTAAATTACACAAAATTACACTGTGCTTATGTAATACGTTTGCGTAGTTCGACGGGCGTTAAACCAAACCGGAAGTCCAGCTGTTTTTTTAAAACAAAACCCTAGCAACGCGCACGGAGACGATATTCTTTCCACAGATGACCGATGACACTTGACATAACGGATAATGTATATCTTTATATATAAGCACCGTTTGTCTGTATGTATGTACGCGAACTACTTCCGCATTTGTGAACCGATTTTCGTGAAACTGGTACCAAAATGTCGCAAATTTTTCGGGGGTGGCTACTGTGGGGTTTTTTTTTATTTATTTATTTTTTTTTTTCTACAGAGGAGGGTATGTTTTTGCGAAAAAAAATCTTTTTTTGCAATATTTCTGAACACATGGTATCAAAATGTTGCAAAATTTTTGGAGATAGCGACGATGCGGTTTTTTCAAGTGTAACACCTCCACCCACGCATCCACCCACGCATCCACCCACGCATCCACCCACACGCATGCGCATTTATGGACCAATTTTCACGAAATTAGTACCAAAATGTTGCAAATTTTTCTGAGAAAACTGGTGTTTTATTTTTTTAAGTTTACGCCTCCACCCACGCACCCACCCACGCAATCGTATATTTATGAACCGATTTTTTTTTAATTGGTACCAAAATGTTGCAAATTTTTTGGAGATGGCAACGATGCGGTTTTTTCAAGTGTTCCACCTCCACCCACGCACCCACCCACGCGCATGCGCATTTATGGACCAATTTTCACGAAATTAGTACCAAAATGTTGCAAATTTTTCTGACAAAGCTGGTGTTTTATTTTTTTAAGTTTACACCTCCACCCACGCACCCACCCACGCAATCGTATATTTATGAACCGATTTTTTTTAAATTGGTACCAAAATGTTGCAAATTTTTTGAAGATGACGATGTGGTTTTTTCAATTGTTACACCTCCACCCACGCATTCACCCACGCGCGTGCGCATTTATGGACCAATTTTTACGAAATTGGTACAAAAATGTTGCAAATTTTTTTGAGAAAGCTGCTGTGTGGTTTTTTAAAGTTTTATCCCACCCACGCATTCACACATTTATTCACAGACTTTTTCGAAATTTGTACTCAAATTTTGTTGGGGATGGCTACTATGATTTTAACAAATTTTTATCATCCTATTTATCCACCCACGCACCCATGCACCCATGTGCATACGCATTTATTGACTTGGTCACACCAATAAGTAATTTTAAAAAAATTTGTGTACATGTTTGTGATTGCAAAAATTTGCAACATTTTGGTACCAATTTTTTAAAAAATTCGTTCATAAATATGCGATTGTGTGGGTGGATGCGTGGGTGGAAGCGTAAACTTAAAAAACCCCACACACATACACAGAGAGAGAGAGAGAGAGAGTGAGGGAGAGGGAAGGAAGAGGGAGAGGGCTCGGGAGGGAGCTAGGGGGGTTCCTCGAGCTCTGCATTGTCTCTCTCTCTCTCTCTCCTTCTCTCGCTTCTCTCGATCTCGCCGCTCTCTCTGCTCTCTCTCTCTTCTCTCTGCTCGACTCTCTCGTCTCCTCTCTCCTCTCTGCTCTCTCTCGTCGTCTCTGCTCGCCCCTTTTTGGGCCAGAGAGAAAGTCTTGGCCTCGCCCTCAGACATGCTGTTTTCTTAAGTGTCAATAAGTTTAGAGAGTGTTTAGATGAGCAGAGGGCGGTGTGTTTTAGAGTGAGAGAGAGAGAAAGCGTGTCTTAAAAAAAGAAAATAAAATCTGGGAGAAAGAAATAGATAACATAGTAGTCATCCACATTTATTTTGGTATAAATTTCGTGAAAGTCGAACAACAAATGTGGAAGTAGTTCGCGGTAATACAAAAAAAGAATTAATTTTTTTGTGTTAAAACGGATTTAATATAGACTATATGAGGACCGCGCGAAGCGCGGTCCGAATAGAAAGGCTGGCTTTGAGGACCGCGCGAAGCGCGGTCCGAAAAGCTAGTATTCTTATAAATAAAGGTTCCACACCAAATATAATATACATATATTTAATGTAAAACCTTTTATGTCAGACATTCTATATATACTCATATATACCCTATACACACACACACACACACACACACACACACACGCACACACGCACACACGCACACACGCGCACACGCACACACGCGCACACGCACACGCACACACACACACACACACACACGCGCGCACACACACACACACACACACACACATTATATATAGGGTGTCTGACATAAAAGGTAAATTATATAAATGTAGATCTTGTTGTGTTTGGAAACAATTTTTCTTCAACAAAAATGTTGAGGAAAGCCATAATTTTTTGCATGTTCCCAATTTTTGCTATCATATATCTTTATAAGAAAACTTTAAATTAAAATTTTATTATAATAAACTCTATTTGAAAATTATTGCAGAATGTGGATTTTGAAATATTTTATTTGGGATATATATTTTTAATTAGAACAACAAAGAATAATGTATAAAAATAAACAAATTTGCATTTCTAATGCATTAACTTAATGATTTTTAGTTACTATTTTATGATTCTCATTTTATTAATTTATTTTCTTACTTATTTTAATTTACTTTTTATGTTTTAATTAATTTGGTAAATTATAAACAAACAGTTTAATAAATAGAATCTAAATATAAAATAATTTTATAAAAAAATGTTCTGTATGATAAGACGTAATGTAAATTTAGTTTTTAGTCCATTAAATTTACTATTGTACATTCTTAGTGTAAACTTTATAAGATATGATATATTATATATTGTAGTGTGTAATAAAAAATTGATAATTTGAAAATTTTAAGCATTGTAGAGTTTATTAAAATTTATTATTATTGAAAAAGCATTGCTATATAATTTTCAAAAACTTATTGCAAAACTTGGTTTAATTTTAGATGGTCTTATGCGAAAAAACTTTATGACAAGCAGTCTGAAGAAAATGAGCGAAAGAAGTCTAGGAAAAGAGAACGGAAAGAAAAGGAAACCTTTGATTTTGTGAAAACTGGTATATATTGTGCGATACAATTACAAAAAATTTTACCTCGATTAATTCATGCATCTAATGTGTCATTTCATTCTCATTATAATAATTTCATTGACAATTTTACACACTTGCCATACATATATGATTTAAATAAATATTTGAACGTTGATAATATAATACATGAATCTAAAAGTATTATATTATGTTATTTTTTTATTGACGAACTTAAAAGCATCCTTAACGAACAATCTGCACTGTAAGATTTTCATTATAAATTATAAATTAAAGTGATAATAAATTTTATAGATTAATGTATATATTGCATAGTTAATATGTAAATTTTGCAGAGGAATTAGTTGCGATCTAAACGAAAAATATTGCAAAACAAAATTATTTCTTAAGAGTTTAACTAGGCTCTGTAATATAAATATAAATTTAACATATATAAGATAGGCAATAAGAGCCAAATCGCGGATGACAGTGCGTTATTCTAAACGAAACTAAATTTTTTCGTTAGAATTAAATACCTGTGCACAAGGCACCAAATTTTTTACTTGGGCACGGCCAAGATATAAAATTGGAATAATCTCTACAAGAGATTTTTAATTCCATGTATCCCCTATTCCCCCTAAAGAAATAAAGTGCGAGAGAAAAATATAGATCCGAAAGTCGCAGAATCGGGAATCGAACCCGAGACCTTTCGCTTGCCGGGCGACTGCTCTTCCAACTGAGCTATTCAGATCCTTTCGATTCTATACTTTTCTCTGTTATATATATTAATGTTGGTAAATAAACGCCTTTAAGCCAGCGTGTATAAATTAAGAGTTTAACTAGGCTCTGTAATATAAATATAAATTTAACATATATAAGATAGGCAATAAGAGCCAAATCGCGGATGACAGTGCGTTATTCTAAACGAAACTAAATTTTTTCGTTAGAATTAAATACCTGTGCACAAGGCACCAAATTTTTTACTTGGGCACGGCCAAGATATAAAATTGGAATAATCTCTACAAGAGATTTTTAATTCCATGTATCCCCTATTCCCCCTAAAGAAATAAAGTGCGAGAGAAAAATATAGATCCGAAAGTCGCAGAATCGGGAATCGAACCCGAGACCTTTCGCTTGCCGGGCGACTGCTCTTCCAACTGAGCTATTCAGATCCTTTCGATTCTATACTTTTCTCTGTTATATATATTAATGTTGGTAAATAAACGCCTTTAAGCCAGCGTGTATAAATTAAGAGTTTAACTAGGCTCTGTAATATAAATATAAATTTAACATATATAAGATAGGCAATAAGAGCCAAATCGCGGATGACAGTGCGTTATTCTAAACAAAACTAAATTTTTTCGTTAGAATTAAATACCTGTGCACAAGGCACCAAATTTTTTACTTGGGCACGGCCAAGATATAAAATTGGAATCAAGAGACACGGTAGTGTCTCGCGACCAGTTAAGGGCGTAGCGGAGACACCGTGTATCTTAACGCGAGTCGGACATTTGAGTCTTTATAATATTTCGAATCCTCAATAATGGCTGAAGCAATCGAGTTTATACTAGACTTAATCGATAGATTGAGTTCGAATTATATAATAAAAGTGTCTTTATTTCTGCTCTACGTGATTTGTAAGCAGAGATATATAAATGCAAAGTCGAAATATGAAAAATTTCTATTAAGAAACGTCCCCGTCATCATTATCATCATCATTATCATCATCATTATCATCATCGACCACGCATACATAGTAGTATCGTGCTACACGTATTCACACGTATACAACACATGCGCACACATATATCACACGTACACAACACATGCAAGATGCATGTAGTGGTAATTTTGTCCATCTCGCACGTTTTACAACAGATGGCGATAGTGGCGCTCCGCCATATCGGCAGCGTGCGGGGTTATGTTGGCTAACTCTCTCTCTCTCTCTCTCTCTCTCTCTCTCTCTCTCTCTCTCTCTCTCTCTCTCTCTCTCTCTCTCTCTCTCTCTCTTTCTCACACGCACACGCACACACACACACACACTCTCTCATTCTCACTCACTCACTCACTGTTCGTCTTGTGTACTTATTTAGTACATTCATGATCGGCAGCGTGCGGGGTTATGTTGGCTAACTCTCTCTCTCTCTCTCTCTCTCTCTCTCTCTCTCTCTCTCTCTCTCTCTCTCTCTCTCTTTCTCACACACACACGCACACACACACACACTCTCTCATTCTCACTCACTCACTCACTGTTCGTCTTGTGTACTTATTCAGTACATTCATGATTGAACATCTATATGCATTAATGTGAAATTTACTTACAATTAGTTTACTTGAAATATTCAATCTCTAAAGTGTTTATCTTATAAGATAGACAAAAAAATCTGAGTAAATAATAAGAAAAAAAAACAAGGATTATTATTGTCATAATTTTTTATCAATTAAGTACTCTCAACTATCCAATAATTAAATAAATACGTACAAATGTGCGCGCGTGTACACACATACACATATTGATATTAAAGAGATTGAAGGAGAGGAAGGAGAAGATAAAAATTTAAATATTCACATATATTTTCAAATATTATATATGAATTTATAGTTTACATATCTAATTAATAATGAATTTCTAATTATATTAAACATATCAAAATAAAGACATACATGTATTTATCAAATGAATAAAATTATTGAATACAGACTTAAAAAATTTATTAAACATAAACTTAAAAAATTAATTAATTAAACATATTCCAAATTTAGAAAAAATAAACTTTATTTATATATGCAACAGCTTTTTAAACTAAATTTTTAAATTCTATTTTATATTAGACAATTATCTCAATCAACATCTACGTCCACATTAGCTGCACTGCAGACTACCTCTACAGTCACATTATCTGCTCCGCGGATATAGCGTTATGCCAATACGATACATTACATGTACTTACTTACTTGCCTTTACTGTACCAACTCTTGTTCTTTCCACGTAATCATGTTTTTACAGTTATCGTTTGCTGTATATCTTCCAGCAAACTTTATTTCGTGTGAAGTGTATTTAATTAATTAAATCTCTGCGAAAGATTGAGAAGATGAAGGGATAATTCAAACTATGAAGACATGGTTACATGGAAAAGACAAGAGTTGATACAATAATAAAGACATACATGTATTTGTATCCTGCTGGCATAAGGTTATAGAAGTTGATTGAGATTGAAAAATAATAATGAAAATAATAAAAAAAATAAAGACACATGTATTTGTATCGTGCTGGCATAAAGTTATAAAAGTTGATTGAGATTGAAAAATAATAATAAAAAGAATTAAAAAAAGGAAATATTCAATCATCATTTAAAAGCATATTTGAAATCTGTAGAATAAACAGTTTTTGCAAAAAATGTGGAGCATTAGAGCTCTAGTAAGTCTAAAAATAAATGTAAACATCAATTAATAATAACTGATGTTATATATATATTATATATATAAACCAATTTGTTGCAATATTCACTATAAAAGGTTGTAAGGGTAAGATGGCTAAAAGTGAATAATTTAAAAGATAGTTAACATAATTTTACATAAACTGAAATATTTCATAGAATAAAATATTTGTAATATTTCGAAGTTTATGTAAGATTATGTAAAAATTATACCTTTACAACTTTTTATAGTAAATATTGCGAGGAATCGATTTATATGAGAAAAATTAAGGTAATTCTATTTTGAAAATATAAGTGACCTTTAAATAACCTTGAAAATCGCCGTTTAGGAAAAAGTCTGTGTCAACTTTTTCTTTTTCGAAATCCTGCAACTTTTATCTAAATTTAATAGAAAATGTATAAAAAATGCTCGACATTAGTACACACACATACACACACACATATGGGTAAATTTATATAAATACGGTGCTTTAGGAGGAATGATCAGGATTCTAGGATATGATTGTACACATCATTTTAAGCAAAGAAGTTTAGATAAACATGTTTAATAATTGTTCTATTCCGGTCATAAAAATATACAAAAATGAATGATATAATCTCTAAAAACTCACCTTTAAAAAAAGGTAAAAAAAGGCGACCAGTTAAGGGCACGCCATTAACAAAAATTATCCATTGCAAACCCATGTAGAATCCTATCCTATTGCAAACCCATGTAGAATCCTATAAAAAATTAATCATTGCAAACCCATGTAGAATCCTAGGCAAAATTAACCATTGCAAACTCATGTAGAATTGTATTAAAAATGATCCATTGCAAACTTATGTAGAATCCTACATTGCAAAACCATGTACAATAGAATTGTATGAAAAATTATCGATTATAAATTCATGTACAATCGTAACAAAAGTAATGAAATAAAAAAAAAATTGCGTCAAGTGAAAGTAGAAACTTGTACCAGTGGAAAATTAAAGTTGCAGACATATATAGAGTCGTATAATGAATCAGTAAAAATTTAAATTCGCAAATGTAGAATCGTACCATAAAAAAACTTATCTTTTAAAAAAAAAGATAAACAAGATGCCAAGTCCATGCGCCATGTAAAAAAGAAATAAAAAAATTTTAGTTAAAAAAACTGGGAGCGCTGCTAAATAATATTCTAACAATATTAAAATTAAATTGTTACTTTTAAATTCATTACAGTTAAAATATGTTTTGTGTTTAAATTAGTTAATGTTACTTTAAGGTGCATTGTAATTTTGAAACTTAGCAGCGCGCCCAGTTTTTTTAACTAAAATTTTTTTATTTCTTTTTTACATGGCGCATGGACTTGGCATCTTGTTTATCTTTTTTTTTAAAAGATAAGTTTTTTTATGGTACGATTCTACATTTGCAAATTTAAATTTTTACTGATTTATTATACGACTCTGTATATGTCTGCAACTTTAATTTTCCACTGGTACAAGTTTCTACTTTCACTTGGCGCAATTTTTTTTTTTATTTCATTACTTTTGTTACGATTGTACATGAATTTATAATCAATAATTTTTCATACAATTCTATTGTACATGGGTTTGCAATGTAGGATTCTACATAAGTTTGCAATGGATCATTTTTAATACAATTCTACATGAGTTTGCAATGGTTAATTTTGCCTAGGATTCTACATGGGTTTGCAATGATTAATTTTTTATAGGATTCTACATGGGTTTGCAATAGGATAGGATTCTACATGGGTTTGCAATGGATAATTTTTGTTAATGGCGTGCCCTTAACTGGTCGCCTTTTTTTACCTTTTTTTAAAGGTGAGTTTTTAGAGATTAATCTCTACAAGAGATTTTTAATTCCATGTATCCCCTATTCCCCCTAAAGACATAAAGTGCGAAAGAAAAATATAGATCCGAAAGTCGCAGAATCGGGAATCGAACCCGAGACCTTTCGCTTGCCGGGCGACTGCTCTTCCAACTGAGCTATTCAGATCCTTTCGATTCTATACTTTTCTCTGTTATATATATTAATGTTGGTAAATAAACGCCTTTAAGCCAGCGTGTATAAGTTAAGAGTTTAACTAGGCTCTGTAATATAAATATAAATTTAACATATATAAGATAGGCAATAAGAGCCAAATCACGGATGACAGTGCGTTATTCTAAACGAAACTAAATTTTTTCGTTAGAATTAAATACCTGTGCACTGTCATCCGCGATTTGGCTCTTATTGCCTATCTTATATATGTTAAATTTATATTTATATTACAGAGCCTAGTTAAACTCTTAATTTATACACGCTGGCTTAAAGGCGTTTATTTACCAACATTAATATATATAACAGAGAAAAGTATAGAATCGAAAGGATCTGAATAGCTCAGTTGGAAGAACAGTCGCCCGGCAAGCGAAAGGTCTCGGGTTCGATTCCCGATTCTGCGACTTTCGGATCTATATTTTTCTCTCGCACTTTATTTCTTTAGGGGGAATAGGGGATACATGGAATTAAAAATCTCTTGTAGAGATTATTCCAATTTTATATCTTGGCCGTGCCCAAGTAAAAAATTTGGTGCCTTGTGCACAGGTATTTAATTCTAACGAAAAAATTTAGTTTCGTTTAGAATAACGCACTGTCATCCGCGATTTGGCTCTTATTGCCTATCTTATATATGTTAAATTTATATTTATATTACAGAGCCTAGTTAAACTCTTAATTTATACACGCTGGCTTAAAGGCGTTTATTTACCAACATTAATATATATAACAGAGAAAAGTATAGAATCGAAAGGATCTGAATAGCTCAGTTGGAAGAGCAGTCGCCCGGCAAGCGAAAGGTCTCGGGTTCGATTCCCGATTCTGCGACTTTCGGATCTATATTTTTCTCTCGCACTCTATTTCTTTAGGGGGAATAGGGGATACATGGAATTAAAAATCTCTTGTAGAGATTATTCCAATTTTATATCTTGGCCGTGCCCAAGTAAAAAATTTGGTGCCTTGTGCACAGGTATTTAATTCTAACGAAAAAATTTAGTTTCGTTTAGAATAACGCACTGTCATCCGCGATTTGGCTCTTATTGCCTATCTTATATATGTTAAAATTAAAATTATTTCTCTTTATAAGGCAATCTTTGGTGGTGAGGAAATGGGAGATCTATAAAGAACGACTACCTGAAGAACAGCTTTTCGAAAGGATTGCTACTATTATATGTTTGTTATATCCTAAAAATGTACTCGCATCAAATAATTTCTGTATTATAATTTCCGGCACAGGTCTTAAAAAATAAATATGGTCATGGATTAATTTTATTAATAATATATCATAGCGTTGCTAGGAGGCTTGATCTACGTTGCGATATACACAAAATGATTAAACTCCCGTCTCATATCAATAGTAAATCTCTATGTTTATTTTGGAAATGGAGCTAGTAAGTGTAATTTAACATGGTATTCTTGACATTATTCTTATGATAGACACGCAACATAGATAACTTTTTATTGTTCACAGTGTCACGATTGGTTTAGAAAATGTAAAATGTTTTAACGAAATTCTTGAAAATTGGACAGAGCATTCTATAGAAGAACAGTTCATTAATGAGAACACTTTTAAAATAACAGCTAGTGAGGTTGACAATTATTCATATATATGATTTCTATTAATTTTGACATTAATTAATATAAATTTAAGGAATGTACAATCTTATCATTCTTTTCATATTTAATTCTTTCTTTTACAGATATGAAGAATGTTGACAAAAATGTTTAATTATATGTTATACCATGATAAATTTTCTAGATATCTACTTAGCTGTGTATGGCCTGGGGAACGGGTACGTAAGCACTATATATATATATATATATATATATATAGATATATATATATTGTGACGTGACATTTTGTACTGTCCGTCACAAGGGCCGAAGGCCCGGCCGGGAAGGCGGGAACTTCGGGAACCTTTGCTCTCTCGCCAATCTTTGAGAGAGAGAGAGAGAGCACCCGAACAATCATTTTGCGTTTACTACCGCGTCGGAGGATGCGCTTCGCGCATCCGTTTCGCGAATTACTTTATGTATGATTTTTGTTTGAGCGATTTTTGGCGTTTTCGGCGAGCAATTTTGCATAGGGTACGTGTCTCAACCGAGGAAACCAATAGAGAGAAAGAGTGGGAGGACGGAGAGGACGAAGAGGACGATTGAGGACCGAGCAGGAGCCACCAAGTCCGGATCACGCTCGGTAAATATTATTTTCACATCAAATTTCTGGCTTGCTCCCCCTGTTAAGAACCTGGGTACCGCCGTAAAATGTTCCTTCTTCCGCAGAGATTCCGGCCAGAGACGGGGATGGCCACTCTCTCGCGAGAGGCGAGAGAGCCCCGAAAACGAAAGGCGCGGGAGATACCCTACCTCGAGCCCCGCAGATCCGGATACATCGAAATCCCGCCATCGATCAAACAATCGATCTGGCGGATTTTTGAGAAAAATCGCAAAGAGGTGCACTCGTAGGAGTCTTCCCGACGGCCCATAAAGAGGAATACCGGAACCCAAAGCGGAAACATAGAGGAACGGCGAGGGAAAATTTACATCAAGAAAATTCGCAGGGCCCCGCGGGGTACCCGGCGGCCCTGCCAGGATAAGGAGCGCCACGGGTGGAAAATGCCAAATTTAGTATCGGCGTGATCCCGGCAGGCCTCTTGCTCGTCACTGTTCGGCGAGGCGTCCCAGAGAGTAGAGGTTCCTGCGCGGATGCCGAAGCACACGAGGACCCGGAGATACCGGTGAGACGAACGGCCCTATATGTAATATTGTAAAGCCGCTAACTTCTTTTGTGAGTACCGTATTCGGGAGAGAAGCGCGTCACGGCCGCGGCCGGTTATTAGATTCACCGGAAATTTCGTGATTTTGAGAGTTTGATTTAGAGTTTCGTTCCGCGTAGAATTTATCCCGGCGCCCGGCCGACCGCGTGCTCTCTCCCGCGCGTATATTAAGAGAGGCTCTCTCTCCCGCCGACAGTCGCCGCGATTTTTGTCACGTTAATGTAAAAATTAAGGTATCGTCTTGTAATTACTGTACCGTTCTCGTCTGTTAGAGTTTCTAGATCGGAGAATAGAAAAGTATTTAGAGTCACGCCTCCGACATAGCATTCTCGCTCGCGCCTATCCTTATCCGTGCCGTCTTCGGATCCTTTGTGAAATATTGCGAGGAACGACCGGCGTGAGCGATCTCAAAGGAAGTCGCGCGGGACCTACTCGAGTTTACGGAAATTTTGTATTGCCTAAAACCATCGGAATTAATTACGCCGCACGGACCTTATTAAGTCTCGTGCGTTAATAATTATTCGACACGTAGGCGTGCGATTTTACTTCCGGGTCCCGCGTGTCATCCGATATCATCGCGTCGGGTCGTCTCAAAGGCGTGGAACAATAACAACGCGCCGCGTCTCGGCCGTACATACGCCGTATTGTATTTTTCGAATCACATTTCGGCCTCGTTTATCTGTATTTCGGCGTTATTAAAACGGAGATCCCTCCGTAAGATATCAAACGAATATTACTTTTCTTTCTGGACCTAACATTGTACTCAAGTTTTATACAATTATTTTTCTGTCTATCTTTGTTTATCATTGTCTAAATATATTTGATGCTTGTTATATTTGAGCGATTTCAAATAGCCTCTCTCGAATCCCGTTCGCTCTCCCGTCCGAACTCCCCCCTCTACCCCCTGACGACCTGAGCGAGTCGATTATCGCCGTCGCGGAAATTTTCGGGATGATCTACTAATTATAAAAGTCATTTGTCGATTTGTGAATTTTCAGAGTGGCGCGAATCTCGCGCCTGGCGCCCAATCAAACATATTTTTTTGTGTTTACGCGAATTTCCCGCTTTCCGCGCCGAAGGTGTGCCGTCGGCCACTTACATCAACCCTATTTCCCGGATCCTTTTCGATCCAACGGACCATATAAAATCAACGGTTACAATATATACAGGGTTTGTCCGGAAAGTAATGCGTCGCATTTTTTTGTGACGCGACTATACATCGCAGAGCGATGGGACCGGTTGGGGAGGAAGGGGGGTACCCTTAGCTTTCCAACGGTAGGTCGCTCAATTGTTTCCATGCGCTTGGAGGGTTAGGACGGCTTATTCTGTGAACCTCTGCTTAGTGGTCGCGTCGAACTTGTGATGGAGAGAACGATAGAGCAACGCTATGCGATAAAGTTTTGCGTGAAGCTGGACAAGACGCCGCTGGAAACTTTTGAAATGCTCAAGAAAGTTTTCGGGGACGATTGCCTTTCCAAATCGCAGTCAAACAGATGGCACAAGATGTTTAGAGAAGGTCGGAAGGAGGTCGCCGACGAGGCCCGCGCAGGACGCCCGTCAACATCGCGAACGGACGACAATGTGACTCGTGTGCGCCAATTATTGAATTCAGACCGTTGAATGAATGTTCGCTTAATGTCGGAATTATTGAACTTGCCGAAAACGATTGTTCACGAGATTGTATCGGAAGACTTGGCCATGCGGAAGATTTGCGCAAAACTTGTGCCCTGAGTGTTGACCGATGCGCAAAAGCAACACCGAGTGGAAGTTTGTGAAGAACTCAAGCAACTCTGTGCAGATAATCCCAATTTCCTGAACAACGTTATCACTGGGGATGAGTCATGGGTCTTTCAGTACGATCCGGAGTCAAAGAGGCAGAGTGCGGAATGGCACACGACGTCGTCGCCGCGCCAGAAGAAGGCTCGCATGAGCAAGTCCCGGGTGAAGTCAATGCTCATTGTTTTTTTTGATGCAAAGGGGATAGTGCACCATGAATTCGTACCCCCCGGCCAGACTGTCAACGCTCAATTTTACAAGGAAGTGCTTCAGAGACTGAATCACAGGATCGCCCGCGTCCGAAAGGAGATCCGCGCTTCATGGAAACTCCATCACGACAACGCGCCGGCTCACACCGCCTTTGTTATTACGGCCTACCTGACCCGGATCGGTGTGGCAACGGTGCCGCAGCCGCCCTACAGTCCCGACTTGGCCCCGGCGGACTTTTTTTTATTTCCTCGGCTGAAAAGGGAGCTCAAAGGACAACAGCTCGAGTCGGTTGACAACGTACAAGCTACTTCGACGGCCTCCCTGAACAGCATCCCAGTCAAGGAGTTCCAGAAATCTTATGACGCATGGAAATCGCGTTGGCAAAAATGTATTGACGCAGAAGGGTCATACTTCGAACAATTTTAAGTTGTTATACCTATGCGATCAATAAATTCTTTTTTAAAAAAATGCGACGCATTACTTTCCGGACAAACCCTGTATATATATATATATATATATATATGTTGTATCTTAATATATAATAATAATAATAATAATAATAATATCTCTGCGGTTTCGCTATAGTAACGCATGTACAATTACTATAAATTACATATTATAATAAATTATTATAGTAAATTATTTTCCAATTACGTACTGTTATTTAACGTGCTACTAAAAGGATTCTTTATTGACGAATCAAAATTCACAAGAATAATTATTTAATATCTAATCTTGCACTTTCCAGCTCTACCTTGTTTACTATCAAACAAGAAAAGAGAGATTAGATATGAGTCGGGAGAACATAAAGTTTGCGGTTGGTATGATCGTAAAACATAGTGATAGACTTCAAAATAATTGTATCGGTGTGATAATTGGATGGTGTCGACCAATAGATACATGTACTACATATTTCAAAAAACACAATCCTCATACCAACTTTACACAATTTGACAGTATTATGCCATTAATTTCCTGTCGTAATTACAATTTTGCAAAGCAACAAACAAATTACATAATTCTTACGGAAAATAATGAAATGTGTCTCGTGGAAGAAGGTATGAATATCATCATATTAAGCTGCGTCTTTATTTCAAATTATATTTGTTTATTTTTCGTGTCCATCTTTTCGTACACATTGTAAACCAATATTTTATTTTATTCTATATATTTGTTTATTTTATTATACATTGGTTATATATTTTGTTATTATTTTATTTTGTTTCTTTTCTTTTTTAATTTAGTTATTTTATTTGTTATATTTCATATTTTATTATATTATTTTGTTTATCTTAGATATTATAAATGTATTTTTTATTTTTTTTTTATTTTAGACACTATAAGTTTAACAACGCCGAAAAAGATCGATAATAGCGAAATCGGTCGTTATTATTGTAAATTCGAAGGCACATATAACGTACCAATTAAAATGCTGGCCAAAGTCTACCCTAAAGATGTTGCTATAAATGAGTGTGTGTATATGTATTTGTAAAAACTTTTCTCAAAAAATGCAACGCAAAATAAAAAGAATTTTTCTAAATTACATTTTGCAATTATATACGATTATTATTAATTTTATAATTATACATTTTACTGCCACATTATCAACAGAACATGCCTATAAAACATAAGTTATCGATTTTTCTATAGCAATATTAATATATAATTAGTTATATATATAAATTGAAATTAATGTAATATCTATTAATTTTTATAAAATACATTTCTATATACGTAAGATATATAAACGTACTAATTCATGAATAAAAATAAGCATATTTATATAATGATACTAAACTTCTTTTAAATTTATAACTCAAATAATACAGTTACATTACGTATACGATATGTATTTTTTTCGCTAAAATTTATCAGGAGACGCGGTAGTGTCTCCGGCCATGTTCAAACCCTAAAAGACCTTAAAAGACACTACAAGTCTCCTTATCCTGCACCATCAAAGTCCATTTTTTGGGGGTGTAGAACTACTAAAATATAAAAAATTTTGAATTGCACGTAATATAACCTGAAAGGCGGCATCGCCACGAGTAATTTGAGCCAAGAAAAAATAAAATCGGTCAAGCCGTTCTGGAGATACAAGCGGTCAAAAAGTGACGTTTTTCATGAAAAATGAAGTAACGTCGTCTTCTTCTTCTTCTTCTTCTTCTTCTTCTTCTTCTTCTCTGTCCGCGTATAAATCTCTTCTCACCTTTCACTCACACCTCCCTCAACTTCCACCCACCCCTTTCCCTCCCACATCCCGCCTTCACCCCACCCCACCCCCACCACCACCACCACTCCCACCCCACCCCCACCCTTCTTTCGCCTCTTCACCCTCTTTCGTCCTCTCTCACCCTCTTTCGTCCTCTCTCACCCTCTTTCACCCTCTTTCGCCCTCTCTCACCCTCTTTCGTCCTCTTTCACTCTCTTTCATTCTCTCTCACCCTCTTTCATTCCCTCTCACCCCCTTTCGTCCTCTTTCACCCTCTTTCGTCCTCTTTCACCCTCTTTCACCCTCTTTCGTCCTACCTCACCCTCTTTCGTCCTCTCTCACCCTCTTTCGTCCTCTTTCACCCTCTTTCATTCCCTCTCACCCTCTTTCGTCCTCTTTCACCCTCTTTCGTCCTCTTTCACCCTCTTTCATTCTCTCTCACCCTCTTTCGTCCTCTCCTCACCCTCTTTCATTCTCTCTCACCCTCTTTCACCCTGTTTCGTCTTCTTTCACCCTCTTTTATTCCCTCTCACCCTCTGTCGTCCTCTTTCACCCTCTTTTGTCCTCTTTCACTCTCTTTCGTCCTCTCTCACCCTCTTTCATTCTTTCTCACCCTCTTTTACCCTCTTTCGTCCTCTTTCACCTTCTTTCACTCTCTTTCGTCCTCTCTCACCCTCTTTCATTCTTTCTCACCCTCTTTCGCCCTCTCTCATCCTCTTTCGACCTCTTTCACACTCTTTCGTCCTCTCTCACCCTCTTTCGTCCTCTTTCACCCTCTTTCGTTCTCTCTCACCCTCTTTCGACCTCTTTCGTCCTCTTTCACCCTCTTTCGTCCTCTCTCACCCTCTCTCACCTCTTTCACCCTCGTACGTCCTTTCTCATCCTCTTTCGTTCTCTTTCACCCTCTTTCGCCTATCTCGTCTTCTCTTACCCTCATTCGTCCTCTCTCACCCTATCTCCAAAAAATCATAAAAATGAAAAGGTCAAGCCATGTTCAAAAGAAGATCCTCAAAAATTTAAACCTAGTCTGTACAATGAAAATTAATTACTCGTAATTCCAGAGTTCCAATTTGTTAATATCGAATAATGTATTTGTTTCAAGTAATGGCAGTAGAGTCAAATACATACCTACGTATATGCAGTTTTTGCTGTTAATTGTACTTGAACGAAAAAAATAATTAAATGATTTAAATATAGCACATTTTAAATCAAGAAACTTATATAATCGAACTCTGTTTAGGAAAAGGTAGAACATTTCATTTGCCTCTGCCTTTACAAGAAACATTGGATAAGGTATGTCCTCCGGAAGATCCTATAAATTTGAATCACGAGTTGCACATTCTCGTTCAAGGTATACCCAAGAAATCTAAAGTGGTTTGGGAAAATTTGGTAGATATTAATAAAATGTATAAGGCTTTACAATGGTTGAAAGAAAATAATCCTCATTACTCAAAAATTCGTCTTCCAGCGTCATCTGATGATCTATTAAAGGATAAGTTGCAGGAAACAGAATATAGGATTGTCGATGAGGAAAGCGACAATGACGAAATAAATGAGGTGGTTGAGGAATTACCAGCATTGAATTTGTACAATGTACAGCAAAACAAAAATAATAATGATCAAACCGTTTTAAAATGTACGGCTTTTCTCACACAAATCACTGAACATTCGGATATTAACGATAAGTATACAATATACCTAATACACGCGAAAAAAATCGATAACGAATCTGCATTGAAGCTTTATCAAATGGTGAGAATTGAAGATTTTCCAATGGATAATGGTTATAAATATCTGGATGTCATGTGTTTCCCTGATTTATATCCTGATGGTGTCAATGGACAACGAGAAGATAGAAACTTTGCATTGCCGGAATATTTATTTATTAGAACACGATTGATGTCGAAACATAGTAGATTCAGGTTGAATCTGCAGTATCTGTTCTTCCTTCTCAATGATGCTAACTACCGACAGTTGAAAAGTGGTATCTATTATACGATGATGGTTACTAACCCACGAGAGAGATACACTGCTGGTAGATACTTGAACGAATTGAAAGGTTACCAATTAGAATCGAATTTAATGAGTATTTTCGCAAAATTGAGAAATACGGATCAATTTTGGCGACAACCGTCCAATAATGTAAAATGCATGACTTTGCATTACGGTCCAGCGACGTGGTTTTTGACTTTGAGTCCTAGTGAATGGAAATGGTCCGATTTGGGTGAATATTTACGAGATATGAATCCCGATAAAGAGAAGTTAGGCATCAGCGAACTAATCGCATACGATCCTGTAAGTACTTCTAGATTCATGTGCATAAAATTCAAAGCCATGATTGATTTTATTTGTTCGTCCGATAATCCAATAGGAAAGGTTATTCATTACTTCTGGCGACTGGAATATATACATAGAAGTATCCAGCACATGCATTGTATGATTTGGATAAAAGATGCTCCAGTATTAGGAAAATCGCCGGATGAAGAAGTTGCTACGTTTATTCAAAAATACGTAACGTGTGAAATTCCAGATGAAAATGTTTCGCCAACGTTGTACGATACGGTAATAAGTGATCAGAATCATAAACATAACTCGTATTGCATGCGTACGAAAAAAACGGAAACTAATATATACAGAAAGTGTCGGTTCGATTTTCCTCGGCCAGTTACTGAGAATTTCGTTTTAAGAGACGTTATCACTTCGATAGTCGGTAGAAAAAATTTACGCAGTAAGAGCAGATTGTACGATCTTCCTCGCAAGGAGTCGGAAAGGTTTATAAATGATTATAATCCGTCTATCAAATTAGCCTGGGAGGGAAATATGGACATACAATTTATTAGAGAAAAATCAGAGTTTTTAAACTCATATCTAACAAAATACACGACAAAGTCGGAAAAATGCAATACAGACTTTGAAGTGATAGATTCGAATAAGTCCTTGGCATCGAAACTGTGGAATTTTGCAATGCGTTCATTAAATAACAGAGAATGCGGTGCTTTAGAAACTGCGGATACACTATTAGGGAATCCCTTGTACGGTATGGATAATGATACCATGGTCAAATGGATCGATGTTAATGAGGTGAGAAATAGAAAAGTTAAAACATTTAATGAAATTTAAGCTCTTGATGAAAATTCTACGAATATTTACTGTTCGTCACTCATCGATGATTACTATCCAAATAGACCTCAGGAATTAGAATCATTGAATTTGTACGATTTTGCCAGATTCTGGGAAATTACGAAACAGATGTCAAATAATGACGAAGTCAAGTGTTACAAACTGGCATCGGGTTTATTTTTAAAAAAACGAAAAAAGGGTTATTTAATTAACCATTATCGATTTAATATAAAAACTGAGCCCGAAAAATACTTTTACTCGCTGCTTCTTCTGTTCAAACCATGGAGAGATTTGAGTGAACTCAAAGGTACATTAGAGACTTACTCCCTGAAAATACGGTATAACACAAATCGGAAGTTGATACGAAAATTCGAAATTTTACTAAAGAAAGATTGGAGGTTTTTAATTTATACAATTTTCACAACTCTTATTTCAATTATTTATTCTACCCATCGAAAGTTTTTTGAGAGCAGGCCGCCATGTTATTTTTCTGAGTCATTAACAAATTGGTACTCTGGAATTACGAGCAATTATTTTTCATTGTACGGGCTAGTATGAATTTCAAATCAAATCTCTATAAACGACTATTATATTTTGTGCACTAAGAATAACATATCGCACTTATTTTCTAGAATCAAATTGTAATCAGTTTTACTTATATGTATGTATATTCAATGTGAACTTGCACCTTGAATAAAATATCACAGTTACTTTTCATGGTAATATATTATTACTAAATTTAGATAATATACACTTTACGTATGTTCACTTTGAACTGGCACCTTGAATAACATATCAGTTACTTTTTGTGATAATTTATTATTAGATCGTTTAAATTTTTGAGTACCTTCTTTTGAACATGGCCTGACCTTTTCATTTTTATGATTTTTTTTAGGATATATTTTATTTTCAGGTATAAATTTTGTCTTCAAAATAAAAGTTTAAATAAAAATGAAGAATGCCTATCTTTATTCAAGAATCAGGTTTGTTCCGGAACCGATATGTTTAATTTTAATTTCAAAAACTTGTATAATTAAAATAAATTATTTACAATAAATAAATCTGATGCTATCCTTTCACGAAAAGAACTTTTAAAATTCTTAATTTGTCAAATCAATTTGTACGTGCGTACAATTAACAGGCTATAATGAGGCTTTCAAAATACGACTTTATCATAATAATCGATCATGGACTAAAATGTGATTTGTTTCTTTGCAAAACATTTTTCAGTCTGCTCATACATTTTTTTTAATTATTCTCAGTTGATATCGATCATCTCGATTAATCTACATAATTTTATTTAATCTTGAATAAGAATTATAGTACGCTTTAAAAATTAATCGGTATCAATTACCTTCAAAGTATGAACTTTATGTTTCTTTTTGTTTGAAATATATCTGGTAAAACAAATTTCAATAAAAATAATTGAGATTCTGTCGAGAACTCTCTAGAAAATCGTAAAGCAGATTAAAAAAGTAAGGTATGTATATTCTTAGTTTAGTAATGCAATACATTAATTTGCAAATTTATTTGTATTTTTCTTCACCGTTCGTGAATAATAATTATCTGTTTTAGACGCAAAAAGTATAATAAAATGTAATTAATAGCATGAGTTAAATATAAGAGTTGCAGTATAAAGGAGTCTTTTATAAGCAAATAATTGGCGAATAAAAATAAAAAATTAAAAAAAAAAATAAAATTCCTCAGAGAAGAATAAGCAGAGATAATTGTAATTATATTATTGTAACTTTAATAACTGCAAATTTTAACATGAGAAGAGACAAATGAAGATTTTATGCAAATTGCACTTTTCTAATTATCGGGAAAATGCAGAACAAACGAGGGCTAAAAATAGACCGAGATAAAAACGACCCTTCCATGGGCGCCCGCAGGAATCTTTCCAGGAGAAAGCATATTAAATTAAAAAAAATGTTGTCCTTAATTCTTTTAAATTTTATTTTTTATCTTCATTCTTTTATATTAAATATGCAAATAAATTTTAGTATTAATTAGTGATGTCAAAAAAAGAGCAAATGCTTAATTTTTTTAAATGGTTAATTCCAAGGCAAAAGTCCTTTTTGCTCCCTTATGCGTACGCCAATGGACCCAATCCTATTTTTAGAACTAACGATTCGATTTTGTACCCTTACCAATGGGAGTAGGGTGAGGTGAAGGCAACTGCAAGTTGTAGAAAAGTTTATGGTCTCAGTGTCATGGTCTCAAGGTCAGTGTCTCAGTAGTTTTTGTTCTGAAATGACATTTTTTGTCAGATTATTGTAAATGCACTAAAAATCGTGGCGATTGTTACGAGGACCACATTTATAACATTAAAATATAAAATATATCGTAAACTATTCACTTTTTGACTACCCTATCCTTATAATTTTTTATGCAGAATATTGTGAGAAATCAATTTACTTAAAAAAATATAATGGTTTTATTTAAAAAATTCAAAGTAACATTAATTTGTTAAAAAAATTTTTTTGTAAATTTTATTATTGCATATTATAGCTTGCGTAAAGTAGATAAAGTTTCACTGCATAAACTTTTTTTTAAACTGGCGGAAATGTCCCAAAAATCGTGGCGACCGTTACGTGAGTCACCGCTGTATACTGCATGTATATATATAATTTCTCTGAGAACTCTCTCTGATAATTACATACATTTACATACAAGTTAAAAATATGTATAATTTAAGTGCTATGTACTGTAATTTAACGTGCTATAAAAATCTGTTTAGGAATTAATTGACAAGAAAAATCATTTAAAATCTAATATTATACTTTCCAGCTTCGAATTCACTTCAACATGCAAATGCAATTGAATGTAAGTCGGGAAAACGTAAAATTTGCGGTTGGAATGTTCGTAAAACATACAGATGGTGTTAATAGTTGTACAGGTGTAATAATCGGATGGCATTGACACAAAGATGAACATATTAAGTTGATCAAAAGAGATACGAAAAGACCTAATTATTGGAATGATTTCTTTACAAGTGAGCACGTGTGGTTAATGCCGATAAATTACTGTCGTAATTATCAAAAGCACCAAATATTTTACATAATTCTAAACAACAATAACGAACTTTGTTATATGGGAGAAGGTATGAATATCATTAAAATATGTTTTTATTTAAAACTATATTTGCTTATTCTACGAACTCATGCATCTCCTGGTAGCACAGTCTGCCGGAAATTGGACAAAATTACTACACTTACTCTTACAAGTCACAAACTTGCAACAAAATTGCACCGGACGTGCACAAGAGTCTGTCGGTCAGATATAATGCAGCAGAATTGCGCACGCATCGGCTGCAATTCTGTTGCATAATATCTTTACACGCAATCTTCTGCCGTCCGACTTGAATCAGATTCGAAAACATAAAATTTTTTGCTGCATGGTAATTGCGGCAGAATTGTAGCAGAATTGCAAAAAGTTTGCTACCAGGGTCCTTCTGTACATAGTATCAAATAATATTTTTTTATTTTGATTTATTTTGTTACATTTCTTAACTTATTTATTTCTTAATTATTTCTATTTTTTATTTTATTATCTATATTTTATTAATTACGTTGTTTATATCGTAATTATTAAATTTTTATTAAGAATTTTGAAATCTATATAAGTATATATTGAATAGAAATTTGAATTTAACTGACTAAAAGAGTGTAAGCAAATAATAGTGTGTCAGTGATAACAAATTAAATTTTTTGCTGTAAATGAATAATTGTGTTGTGCACATGAATTTTGCTTGATACGATGCTAAGAGTTATTTGGAATTAAACCTCAATTCGAGACTTAAATATCATTCATATGTGCGGCTTCTAATCAATTAAAAAAAATAGATTCTAATTTACATTATAATTTTAAGCTGCACTTTGTATTTAATTTTAATTTTAACCAAATTTGTATTATGCACATAATTTTAATTTTTTATTTATTATTTTGTACATAATTTTAATTCTTGAATTTCTATTATGCACATAAAATTTTAATTCGTCGAATTTTTATTATGTAAATAACTGAAATTGTACCTAATCGAAATTCGGCCATTAAATATATATAACTAAATAAATATAACAGCATAGACATTAATTTACACCGATGTTCATTTCTCATTTTAACTTTGACTTTCAATCGTATAACAACAATTATACAAAATGTTTGTGCTCTTGTGATATTTTAACTAATTTATCGATTAATTGTTTCAACATATGGACATAGAAGTGAGTAATTTATCACGATAAAGTATCACCCATAAAAAAATATTCTACTTGCAAGCGTGGAATTCCTCTTAACAGTTCTTTTAAGCAGAAAATCTTACAGAAAGCATGTCCCTTTTAAATACATAGATATTTATCTGTAAACAAAAGGATGCGTGAGCTATGATTAAGAATAAATTCCTCTATAAGAAATTTCACTATAGTAACATGAATATCCTCTTAAAGTAAGAGGATATGCAAAATTCTTGCGGAATGTATATTTGTTAAAAAATTATTGTTATTTACTTCCGAGCTATATACGCGCCATCTTGGCGACGAACAATAACGAGCTTTGTGCGAGTCTGTGCGTGTCGTGCGTTATGCGTGATTATCTTGTAAAGAATGAACGACGTACAAAAGTTGTTGATTGAAGCACATTTAGGCGACTACTGGCCCGCATTTGAAAGTAAATATTATTACTTTAATATATTTATTCTGCGACTACGGTTTATATCTCATAGATCTTATTTCATCTGTGACATCGATTTATCTCATATAGATCTAGTTGGCTAATGTTTCACGCAAGTTTTCTACATGAGTGGTATACGTATGAAAAAAAATATAAATCTCACTTTTGAAAGATATTATATTCTTCTGTACAGTAGTAGAGAGAGAGAGAAAGAGAAAGAGAGAGAGAGCAAAACGATTCCTCTTGAAAAAAATTTAATACACTATAAATAAAATTATTTGAGTTTCAAATTAATACTCAGTAAGGTTGAAAGTAGAGGATACTTGTCTTAAAGTATTGTTTTAAATGTTTTACATAAGAATATTATTAGATTAATAAAAAGAAGACATACTCTAGCATTAAGAGAATTATAATCTTAAATCCAGTATCTCTTGTTCAGAGGATATTCCGCTAGATTGTAGAGTATCTTCTTGAGGCTGTATATAAGAGTCAAATCCTTTAGAGAGAGAGAATCGAAACGGAACCGCTAAATAATAGAATATTTTTTATCTTACGACAAAGTATCTTTACATTAGTTACGATAAAGTATCCTTTGTTAAATTTTCTCAGCACTATAATAATAACTTATGCATATGTGTAGTGCGGTTTATTACGAAACTCGTTGAATTCCAATGTTTGACTGTGCGAATTTTTTAAGATAATGACTCATAAAGAAACTTTAACCATCTTTTCCTCCGTCTATCAACGAGGAATTATGCCAAAGGTTTTTTTTTGAATGACTTGTACAAAATTGTTTAGAACATTTTACTGTATTGGCGATATCCGAGTTTCAAATTGACATGGCTTTCTCTAATTAAATACTTTCGATACCACATTACATCACATATTTTTTTATATCATAATTTTATATCATGTTTTAATGTTTTATTTATTTTTAAATTTTGTATTGAAAAAGACCTTAGTGAGATCGAAACGTTTACATGTGAAGGATATTAATAATAAAGAAAAATTTTTATTCACACCTAATTTTTGTTCGATTGTTGGCCTATTAAGTTATTTTTATTAATTTTGAATTTATGGGTGTATTTATAGGTATGTATACGTCTTTATTTCTTCTCAAGATTTCTTTCAAAAAATTGCAATACAAAATACCTAAATAGAATTTCTTTAAAACTTACATATGTACAATTATTACTGATTTTACAGTTAAATTTTATTGCCATAATCTGTTGGACATAATTGAAACATAGATATTTAATTTTAATATTTATATTACCGATTATAATTTTTATACAACTATATTAATATATTCATAAAAATATTAATATTATCATTTTTATGCAGGATGGACCAATAACTTTGTCCACCTGGAATATCTTCGTTACTTTTAAAGATACAAAAATAGTGTATAAGGTGTTTCCGATACATATACATCATTGTCGAGTTGCTTATCTGCTTATTGACAGGGGCATGCTTATTTATAGATAAATTCTACTATATGGCTTATTATATTCATTAAAAATTTATTATATGACTTATAAATATTATATCATATTAATAGATATAATTTATATTATATGACTTATTATATTTATAGATAAAAATTATAGATAAATTAAAAAATCTCTTACTATAAATAAGCACCCTGAATAGTGAAAGGCAAGGGGTTTTACTATAAATAAACACTCCGAATAGTGAAAGGCAAGGGGACTCGCTATAAATAAGCTATAAATAATAAAGTCAATTTTATTAAAATAAGAATATCGTTTTATTAGAGAAATATGTAAAGAATTTAAAAAATACTTGAAAATAAAAAAAATGTTTTATAAAAAATTATGTTAGAAAGTGTTTAAAGATGATTCGCCCCCTGACTCTTCTATTTGACATCAAGAAATGTATCGCGCTATTTTCAAGAACTTTATTTAATATAAAAATAATTATTACATATTATTAAAATCTATAAAGTGATACAAAGAGTTATTTAAGAAAAATATGTCTCAAATTTTAAACATATAGTTTAAATTTTAAACTCTAAAGACGCATAAAGTGGAAAAATGCATTCTGCATCTTTTCTTCCTACATTTTATGCAAAATGCACTTTTCCTTTTTATATTCTCGGGAAAATGCAGAAAAAACCTTTTGTGTACGCCCATGGACCCTTCCTATTTTTTGACCTGACTTGTTTCTCTTTTGTATTCTTACCAAGGAAGTCACGTGACAACTGCAAGTAGTAGAAAAGCCTAGGTCAGTGGCTCAGCAGAATTCAGAGCATGGGTCTAGTGTAAAGTGTGAAACGCGAATAAAACGTCTCTAGCTTTATTCTAAAGTTAGGAAAGAAGAGAATACAAGACTACTATTACAGTGGTGTGTCTAAAAAAAGCAAGAAATTTGTCAAATAATTTATACGCGATTAGTGTAATCATCGACTTTATTTTTTTTTGCATTTATAATAAATACGCTAATAAGCCCACCTCCCGAGATGCCGAACATTTCTAGTTGCAAAATTATGGAGTATATGAAGGGTATCTTCTCGATACGACCGTAATACAGATTATGTTGCATATGAATTTGAATGGATAATAAACATTTTTTCTGAAAGGTAACTCTCTTTTTGTTTATAAATATTTTGTAACTTTTTTTATTAATCTATCACGTGCAATATATTACTTCTACAGAAAATTTTATAAGAATTCTAGAAAAATAAAATAGTTATAAAATATTAAAAATATCATTAAAAACAGTAAAAAATTCAAATAAAATCGATATAAAAAACGAGTAGGAAAATAAAAATACGACTAATGAGAGATAAAAGAAAATAATATATTCGAGCAGTCGAGATCTTATAAAATTTTTTTCAATTGTTCAATTTAAAATTCACTTTACTTAAATGTTATTAAATTTAGTTAAATGTATTTTCTTTAATAATTAAAATTTTTATAAATAACTTATCGCATATTCCTTTTTTTACATTTTGGCTTTTATTTTTTTATTTATTTTAATAATATATTGTTTTCTGTTTTTTTAATTTATTTACTTTACAATTGTATTTTTCTCATACATACATAAAATTTCAAAAAATTTATTGAAAAATTTATTGAAAATTCATTACTGCTGCAATAGTATTTTATTACAAAATATTTTGATTCAATTGTAGATGGTCGTCTTCAAAAAAACTATATGACAAACAGTGGCTTCCTTGTAACTTTGTGTTCACAGGCATAAATTATGTAATAGAATTACGGAAAATTGTGGACGATATATCGAAAAAATATTTTCAAGAATCAAGTATTTCTGATCATAATCAATATATTTGTCCAATATATAATTTTATAAATTTTACAGACATATTCGATGTAAATGATAGTTTAAACAATTATTTGTCTGAAATAACGACTGCGCCTGAAAAATACACTTATATCATCGATGAGCTTAAATACGAGCTTGCAAATACTCCACGGTAAGATACCATTTTCAATACCATTATATATAGTGCTAAAATATTTATAAATAAATATACTTATTGCACAGTTAATATATCAATTTTTTTCAGAATTGGTAGCGATCTAACCAAAAAATATTGCATTTCAAAAATATTTCGCTATTTAAAGCAAATTTCCGCGGAAAATGAATGGAAACGATATGTAGAACTGTTTTCTGAAACAGCTATATTTGAAAAGATTGCTACTACTATAGCACAATGGATTAAACCCGAAGAGGATGTAGATTATGAGTCCATAGAAGCATCAATCGGTAATATGGTTACGAATGTACTGAATTCCCTCAAAAGAAAATATCCTGATCATTCAATACACTCGACAGCCAATGAAACTTTTTTCCGTTGGAAAAATAACCGTCTTATGGTCTTTGAAAATCATTGGAACGAAATAGAATCAATGGAGATTATGAATACAATCCATGAATATATATTTATCAAACTAAACTTTCAATTATGCGGCAAACACTCCAACATAAAATATTTATGTATAGATAATGTTAGTTTTATAACAGATTTTTATAATATATATTTTAATTAAAAGATCTAAAATATTTGCACTCTAATTAATTTCTGTATTTTGTGATTTTTGACGCAGGTCTTAGAAGCAAAATGTGGCGAAGAAATAATTGTATTAATAATATGTAAAAGCGTGGCCAGAAGACTTGGTATAGATTGTATGGTACTGAGATTAGACGAGAAAAATTGCAAGTTTCTTTTACTTTGGAGATCGTAAGTGTAATATTATTATATTTGAAATTATCTATAATTTCCAGTATTACTTTTATTATATACACACATGCATATAATAATTCTTTATTGTTCGCAAAACCAGAAACCCGGACCAAATAAGGTGCTTTAACAAATTTTCTAAGAATATCCAAAATTCTTCTTACAGTCAGCCTTTGACAAATGACAATTATGAAAATTATTACTTAATTTTAACATCTAAAGAGGTAAAAATTACTATATCATACATATATAATTTCTATTAATTTTAACATTAATTTAATTAATATGTTCGTAAAGATGTGAATCAATAAGACATGCTTTATACGTAGGCTGAAACAGTTATACAATCTTACATTTTTTGTTTGTAATTAAAGCTGTCTTCTTTAATTTTCACTTCTTTTTAATTATTTTCAGATATTGATAGAGTTGATAAAAATATTTATGGATATAATAAAATATTTCAATTATTGCGAATTTTCTTTGTTTAATCCGCATGAATGGAAATTCTTCGAAGTAATTACGGTATGTTAAGCACTATATAATACATGTATATATACATACAATATATATATATATATATATATATATATATAAGGTGTCCGGTAACTAACGGACCAACGATTACAAATGGATTCTTTGGTCAATTTGGGAACGATTTTTTTTTAGCGAAAATGTCGAAAAATGTCATCATTTTTTACAACTTTCCAATATTTGTCATTATGTATTATTATAACTAAGTCTCAAATAAAAATTATATTATAATAAACTCTACTTAAATTTAACTGAAGAATGTAATTATGTTAGATTTTTAACTCCAAAACGTTTAGTTTTCAAAAAATCTATTTTTTTCAATCGCTTATAAATCGAAAATTATTGACTTCTCAACATTTTTTGTTAAGGAAAAATTGTCTCCAAATTGGCCAGAGAATCCGCCCTTAATCATTAGTCCGTTAGTTACCATGTATATATATATATATACATAATATATATATATATATAATTTCTCGGAGAACTCTTTCTGATAATTACATACAATTACATACAAGTTAAAAATATTTATAATTTAAGTGGTAAGTACTGTAATTTAACGTGCTATAAAAATCTGTTTAAAAATTAATTGACAAGAAAAATCATTCAAAATCTAATATTATACTTTCCAGCTTCGAATTCACTTCAACAAACAAATGAATATAAGTCGGGAAAACGTAAAATTTGCGGTTGGAATGATAGTAAAACATACAGATGGTCCTAATAGTTGTACAGGTGTAATAATCGGATGGCATCGACACAAAGATGAACATATTAAGTTGATCTCAGAAGATAAGGAAAGACCAAATTGTTGGAATGATTTCTGCTTTACACGTGAGCACGCGTGGTTAATGCCGATAAATTACTGTCATAATTATCGAAAGCACAACACATTTTACATAATTCTAAACAACAATAACGAACTTTGTTATATGGAAGAAGGTATAATTATCATTAAAATATGTCTTTATTTAAAATTATATTTGGTTATTCTACGAACTCATGCATCCCCTGGTAGCTTTTAACTTATTTATTTCTTAATTACTTCTATTTCTTATTTTATTATCTATATTTTACTGATTATGTTGTTTATATCGTAGTTATTAAACTTTTATTAAAAATTTTGAAATTTATATATATATGTATACATATATATTGAATAGAAATTTGAATTTAACTGATTAAAAGAGTGTAAGCAGATAATAGTGTCAGTGATAACGAAATAAATTTTTTGCTGTAACTGAATAATTGTGTTGTACACATGAATTTTGCTTGATACGATGCTAAGAGTTACTTGGAATTAAACCTCAACTCGAGACTTAAATATCATTCATATGTGCGGTTTCTAATCAATTAAAAAAAATAGATTCTAATTTACATTATAATTTTAAGCTGCACTTTGTATTTTAGACGTTTTGGAATTAACAACGCCGCAATGGATCGAGAATAACGAAATAGGTCGTTATTTTTATGCATTTAACGGTACACATTACGTACCAAATAAAAGGTTGACAAGAATTTACCCTCAAGATTCTGCTATAACTGCCAACGTATATAACAAAAATTTTTCTTGTTCAACCGGTTGCCCTTCAACTTCCAATGCTGGGTAAGATACATTTAAAATGTATCTTGATATACATTTGAAAAATAATTGACACGTATTTTTTTATTTCGGCAATGGTGCGGGTTTAAGGGTAAAAACCACCCTTTGACGTTAGCGGCCAAGCATAGACAGAAAGTAATCATTTAATTTAGAAGAAAAAATACTTCCAAAAGGGTTTTAGTACAGTTGATTCCGAATCTGATGTCAAAATTACAAAATCCAAAATTGCGGATCCAATATGGCGATTACATCTCATGATAAAGGGTGATTTTTAAAATAGAAATCAGAAAAATGTCTCTCACTATAAAATCCCTTGTAGAAATTTATCACTAGTAACACCAATTAATCATTTATTTCAAGTACTTAAAATATTGATATACAGTAATTTAAGTACTCGAAATAAGTGATTAAATACTCGAAATAAGTGATAAATTGGCGTTACTAGTGACAAATTTCTATTAGAGATAAGCACCCCAAATAGTGAAATGTAAAGAGACTTACTTTAATCAAGCATCCCATTAAAATATGTACAGAAACGGGTTTTAAATCGGTCTGCAGTAAACTTTGAAAACTATAATTTTTCTTGGCTAACTGCAGAGCGTTTCAAACCAGAAGAATTTTTGTAATTTTAATCATTATGTTGAATCCGCCATTTTAAATTTTGGACATACACTTTCGTAAGCTTCCTTGCCAGATACACAAAATGTATCTAGATACTGTGTCTAGATACTACCCAACACTGTCAACTTCGAAACATATATATAATATCTGAAAACTAACATAATAAAGATAAATATATTACATGTAATTCTCAAATGTGTGTGTATATTTAGGTATGTATACGTAAATGTCTCTATTTTTTCTCAAGAATTCTTTCAAAAAATTGCAATACAAAATACCTAAATAGAATTTCTCTAAAAATTACACATGTACAATTATTACTAATTTTACAGTTAAATATTATTGCCACAATCCGTTGAATATACTTGAAACACAGACATTGAATTTTAATATTTTTAATATCGATTATAATTTGTCATCAAAATATATTAATATATTCATAAAACTATTAATATATTCATTCTTATACAGGTTGAACCAATAACTTTGTTCACTTGGAGTATCTTCGTTATTTTTAAAGATACAAAAATAGCGTACAAGGTGTTTCCGATACATATACATTATTGTCGGGTTGCCTATCTGCTTACCGATAGGGTCATGCTTTCCAATCGAAAAGTGTTTCTAATTAAATAAAAGAAAAAATTGCGATAAGATGTATCCGTTGAAAATATACAGATGAAGTCTGCATGTATCAAATTGTCTTAAATATATTTCTTTATGACATATTATCATATAATGTGACAAAAACATTTTGGAGTTTTCAAATTTGTGTATACAATCATCGTCTACAAATACACTAAGAACAAATCAAGCAAATATATATACATATATGCAGGGTGTCCCAAAAGTCTGGAAATGGTTGAATATTTCCTACAATCATTTTTATCCTCTATTCTTCCACAGATCTGAACAGTACACCTGAATGAAAATATTATCGCTTTCTGTGTTTCTTTTCTTCGTTTTTTTTTTGCTAAAGTTGCGTAAAACTAGACGCTAAATAAGTTTATATAAATTAAAATAATGTAATATTTAATCATTTATATAAAAATTTTATATTTATATGCCATTAAGATACATGAACTAATTCATGAATAAAAATATGCGTTTTTATGATATTAAACATCTTTTAAATTCATAACTCAAATAATACAATTAAATTTCGTATGCGATAAGTATTCTTCTCGCTAAAATCTATATATTTTGATGTATAAATTTTGTCTTCAAAATAAAATTTTACCTAAATAAAAATAAAGAATGCCTATTTTTATTCAGGAATCGGATTTGTTCGAAAACCGATATGTTTAATTTTAATTTCAAAAACTTTTATAATTAAAATAAACTATTTAAAAATCAATTGATACAATGTTTCATTAACATATGTCGAAATTACAATATATATCCCCAACAATTAGCAATATGCTTACTTGACATCGTCTTTCTTGACAATTTTAACCACGTCTTTCTGAAAAAGTTATTGAAGATGACACAATACAAACCAACAATATAAAAAGACACCTCATTTTAAACTTTACTTGATTGAAGTGTGTGAGTGTTTATATATGATCTAATATCTATGTTTAAACCGTTAATGTCCTATTTGTCTTATTATTATTTATTGTTCGTTAATTTATCCAAAATATCAAAATTCGACTCGCTGAGTAACTCAGTATCTTTGTTTAAATTTAACCCATTTTTTTGTTCATTAATCTCGACTCTGTATAACTAAAATTTAATTCGATATTATGTGAATTTTTTTTATGATTTTGTATTTTAATAATTATACTGAAGAAGACCGCGTGAGGTCGAAACGTTTATTTTATTATTTTAGAATGACTGTATTTTTTGCGTAAGTTGTAATATTGAATAATTGTAGCTTAATAATTTATACATGAAATATATAAATAAATATTTATACAAGATTCTTTATTTAATATTGAATTAAAACGATAGAATTAAATGTGTTTTTATCTGTCTTATAAACTACGTATTTGCCGTCAATTGCTTCCAAGAAAATTATATTTCAAAGAAGACATTATTTAACAAACTTTTCGTAATTTTTCCTTAAATCTGTAATTTATAAATGATAAATTTTACAAAAAAAACAGCATCTTGACATAGAGGGTTTATTCCTGAGTAAGATAATTTTATGATATTTACAAAATCTGAATATAATTTTTAAAAAATTTTAGTCCTTGTCTATTATTTATTACAAAAATTATTTATTAACAAAAATTTATTTATTAATGAATAAAGTTGATATATAACAAGTGTTAATAGTAATAATATTGTCTCATCGAACATAAACTTTATATTAGTCGCACGTTTGCATATCTAAATTAATAGAGGTGTGCAGGGGAGAATCTCTTTCTGCTTTTTCAACCTGAAATAAATTTAACTCAATTCAAATATAATTATTTATTTTAAATAAAAAATAAATTAGAGATATGTTAAAATTTTGAAAGTGGCGATGCAGGAAAACAGAAAACTCCCTCTTCCGATCATGCATTAATTTTATAATAAAAATATAAATAATAATTTAGTGCTTATAATTAATACGATTTTATATCATTTTTATGATATGGTGATATATACAGGGTGTCCGGTAACTAACGGACCAATGATTAAGGGCGGATTCTCTGGCCAATTTGGAGACGACTTTTTCTTAGCAAATAATGTTGAGAAGTCAATAATTTTCGAGTTACAAGCAATTGAAAAAAATAAATTTTTTGAAAACTAAACGTTTTGGAGTTAAAAGTCTAACATAATTACATTCTTCAGTTAAATTTAAGTAAAATTTATTATAATATAATTTTTATTTGAGGCTTAGTTATAAAGATACATAATGACAAATATTGGAAAGTTGTAAAAAACGATGACCTTTTTCGACATTTTCGCTGGGGAAAAATCGTTTCCAAATTGACCAAAGAATCCATTTGTAATCGTTGGTCCGTTAGTTACCGGACACCTTGTATATATATATATATATATATATATATGATTTTTTACGACAATTTAAATATATGTTCTACTCATTTCTGAAATTTGTGTAACATTCTAAGACACTATCAACAATTCTCGATGTTAGTTTTAGCTATACATCTATAATTTAAAATATCTCAGGAATTATAAGAGAGCGCAGCCTAATTTCGAGCGTTTGTTACTCAGGATTGAATCCTCTATATGTAAGTTTTTGTACAGATTTATCGAAAACGAGTTACAACGTGCATTTATTTAGAAAATTAAATATATACATATAAAAAATTAAATTAATAAAATAAAATAATATAAAATTAATCTCATGAATTTCGCAACGTGTCAGCTTATGAACATTGCATATAATATGTATTATGATTTTTCAAGGTATTAAATATTGCGATAATTGTTCCAGATCTGACAGCACGCTTGTCTTGGATAAATTGGGAGAATCTAGGAGTGAATCCAAATCGGCGATCGGTGCTTACAACCCTTGCGCTGACAACCGATAACATGAATTGAATATTCAACAAAAGACTTTTTCGTAAAAAATCGCACGGCAATTCCTCTTTTCTTTGTAAATACATTCGAGTTAAGCTATAGAAAGAGGGACGGAGAAAGAGACAAAATTTCAAAAACTCTTCTGCGATTTTGTTTAAATTTCACGTGCAATACAAAAGAGACGAGTATTGTATTCAGTATATCTATACATGTGTAAAAGAACTAATTAGTACAATTTATAGCATTTGCTTTGGAATGAAATCGATGCTATTTGCGACTCTTGCCTATCTTTATTCTTTATTATTATTATTATTCATATTATTATTATTATTATTATTATTATTATTATTATTTTTATTATTATTCCCTATTATTATTATTAATAAATCTATTTTTAGGTCTAAAAATGAGCCGTTTCCGAGTTATAGCTACTTTTATGTTCAAAAATTGTAATTTAGAATCCGCTTGGCATTCCTCTTTCTTAATTATTTCTAAAGTAAAAAATTTTTATTTTTTAATTTTTATTTGTTATTTTTATTTAATTTTCAATTTTTAATTTCTATTTTTACCTTTTTAAATTATAATTTTTTGGGATTTTTTCAACTCATTTCCGGAGTAGGCGATTTTTCGGACACTTTGTATATAAAAGCGATCTTTTGACTGCTGCACTGTTTTAGGGCCAAATTGTCAGACCAAATCAAACTCTTCGATTCTCTGTTAAAAGCCCTTACACAATGCCATGCAATAAGCAATAGAAATATGGAAAAATATAAAAAATAAATAAAACAAACTAGGACATAAAATATATAATAAATACATCAAATAAATCAGAAAATAATATCTATTCTCTTTTCCAATTGTTGGACACTTTTTATTCCCTGTTCCTATTATTGTCTCTGTTGCCTTGTTGTGCAAGGACCTTTAGGATCTTATTCTAACGATCTATTCTTATACACATATCTGAATGAGTGCAATAGAATCGACAAATTGTCATTTTCCGACCCAGGTAGCACGTGTACGTTTCAGAAATGTTTCCTACGAATTTCTTGACTGTTTAATTTAAGAAACATTTCTTTCACGTTTAAATTATACCTCCACGGCACGAAATATTGTTAAAATATTGCAATAAAATAAATATTTCAACATTGAGCTACATAAGAAATATTGCAACAATATTATGCAAATATTATAAGTTAATATTTTATAGGAGACATTGCAAAATTTTATTGCTATATTATAATGCAATCACATAGTTCCTTTATTTACCGCTATGCGCCGCAAACTGAGCTATCTATCTCGCTATTAAGTTTTAATCAGAAAATTATATAAAAATATAAAGCATTCAAAAAGTAACTATTACAATCATCAATTTTTATCAGTTTAATTATTTTGATACAATCCCAACAGATTAAATTGATTATTTAAAAACTTGACAAATAAATAAAGAAAATGAAAAATAAGAAATATTGTGCAATATTTCATAAATGTTATATTAACGTTGCGAAAAATATTTTACAGCATTGCAAAAATTATTGCTCAATATGGGATTTAAAACGAACTCTAAAATAAACGGTTTCTTAAACGTTTTTGAGTGGAAATTTTATCCAATTAATAAACGTTTCTAAAAGCTGGTTATGAAACGTTTCTAAAACGAATTACTGTATTACCTGAGAAGTTTCCTTTCTTTTGTAGACCTTTTAAGTCTTAGGGTTTCGTTCAAAATGACAAATATACAGTTGAAATATGTTTAGAACACCCTGTACGTATATACATATACAGGGTGTCCCAAAAGTTTGGAAACGGTTGAATATTTCCTATTCCTATACAATGCATTTTTACCCTTTAGCCTTCCACAGATCTGAACGTATAACAATACAACTGAATGAAAATATTCTCGTCTTATGAGTTTCTTTTTGCTAAAGTTACATAAAACATCAAAATTGCACATTAAAAAAATTTTTAATTACATATAAAAATAATAATAAGAAGAGAATATTTTCGAATTAATGTAATAGTTTATAATAAGAGTATACGATTCTTTGATGCGTTGTAAATACACCAAAGATATTCTTGGTCAACGTTTTTTTTTCTTGAAAAAGAAATAGAAAAAGAAAAACAGTAAAACACATAAGAATAATATGTTGCAGTAGATTAGTCTAAATAATAAATTAATTATACGTGAACAATTTGATGTAAAAATCGATTTAATTTAATTTTTTTTTACATTCTACTATACATAATATCACCATCAAGGATATTAATAACTTCAGACGCACGTGCACGAAACTCCGAGAAACTGCCAAATATAATAAGCATAAAAAAAAAAGTTTTATCAGAGATAATTTTCACTTTGTTTGTATTTTGTAATTTGTTTTTATTAATTTATCTTGCAGTGCATATAACTTATACAAAAAATTTATTGTATAAAAATAAAATAAATAGAAATATTAAAAATTAAATATAATATAAAAAACAAATAAATAAAAAGATTCTAATAATAAGAGATAAGATCAATAAAAAAAGAAGAAGAAAACAAGCTAATAAATATATACAGGGTGTTATACATAAGATGCCACATCAAAATTATACAAGTGTAGTAGATCTTGTTATTTGGAAACGATTTTTCTTCAACAAAAATCTCGAGAAACGCCATCATTTTTTGCATGTTTTCAATTTTTGCTATCATATATCTTTATAAGAAAACTTTAAATTAAAATTTTATTAAAATAAACTCTATTTGAAAATTATTGGAGAATGTGGATTTTTAAATATTTTATTTTCACAAGGCTTAGTTTACAGAAAATTCTTAATTTTCTAACGCTTTTAACTCGAAAATTATTGATGCTTTAATATTTTTGATAAAAAAAAAATTATCTTCAAATAACAAGATCTATTTGTATATTTTTGGTGTGTTCTTTCCGAGTGTTTTTCCAATTGACACCATCCAGGAAATGGCCAGTTTCCAAGATATCAAATCTAGGAAGTCCTAACACTTTTGAAGAAACCAGGGTCGCTGTAATCCGTAATGAACGTTTACCTGAAGAACGTTTTTTTTTCGTCCATTCTTAAATTCTTTAGACAAGGGGGGGAAGAATTGTTCCGTAGTCCCTCATCCCGAGGGATCCCTAAATCTCCACCTCGGCATTTGCTTAGTCTATAAGTTAAAAGTAGAAAGCCTATAAATTAAAAGTATCTTCGCCAGAATAATTCTTAAATTATTTGTTACCTTATTAATAATAATATTCACACAGTTACATTATATTGGGTCTCGGATATCAATTCTAATTTGTTCTGTCGAGCAGATTTTTGAATACAGAATACATCATTGAGTTTTCTAATGATTTTATAAGATCCTTCCCAATAACTTTGAAATTTAGGAGCCTTTTCTATTTTCCTTCTGAAATTTTAGGACATTCCGAACGATAATGTCCATACGTTCCACAATGCCAACACTCTATTTTATTTTTTCTATTAAATTCCTTTTTACTATAATTTTCCTGTTCTTTATTCTTTTCTTTACTTTGAATTTCTGAATCTTTATTTTTACTGTAAAAATTCCGCTTTGAACTATTATCATTATTATATTCCTCCTTTTTCTGAAAACTATTGTCATTAATTATCTTGATGGCCATTGCTCTTTCTACTGCCATTTTAAAAGATGAAACCCTCTCCAATTGTAACGTTCTCTTCATGAAACCCTCATTAATAGTATTGATAAATTGCGCGCACGCTATTTTTTCGAGGATCTCTTCTGCGCATTCTGGATAAGCCAATTGCGCTAAACGCTCAATATCACCTTTCAAAATTACAATTTCTTCGTCGAATTTTTGTCGCCGATTTGTAAACTGTGTATAATAAGTTCCCGAAAGATGTCTCTCTCCGAATCGCAATTCTAATTTCGATTTTAATTCCTCAAATTTTAATTTTTCTATCTCTTTTATACAATCTAAAACTGATCGCTCTTTTCCTCTCAGACTAGATGCTAATATTACAGTTTCTATTTCATCCGTCCATCGATTCGCTCACGCTATCATTTCAAACTGAGTAAAAAACTCCCTCAACAAACAACCCTGTCACATCAAAAATATCCGGCTTTAAGGTAGTTCTATCGTTTTTCACAATTTTTACGAATTTTTAGAAATTTTAATATGTTGTAGACGTAGTTAATATCTATTGATTACAAAATTTTAAAGTTGATTCACCGTTTAGTTTAACAGTTATTTACAATTAAAAATAGCATTTTTTCTATACACCACGTGAAAGGATGGCATTTTCATCACATTTTAATATATAACAATAGAACGGATCTTACAATATTAATAAGAAACCAGTGGGGTATACAATATGAGTGTAGGATTATTTAAAAAAAAATAAATTTTTTCCACCGTTTAGTTTCAAAGATATTACTTTTTAAGGAAATGAATTTTTTTCCAAACGGAACATGGAGAGAAATTGCGATGATGATGTGTATTCATACATGAGCTGTTTTTATGTGAAGAAGTTTAGACTGTACAGACTCAACTAAAATTGTTGCTACGGAAACATTTTATAAACGATGAATTTCCTTATCGATTAGAGGCGAAACTTTTAGTTGATATTGTAGCGATAGAACTACCTTAATTTATACCCTAAATTAATATTCGGCTGAATATTTACTCGTTTCGGAACATTCATACGTTCATTCTCGACATTCACAATACGCTCGTTTTCGGTATTCGCAATATTATTAGACCGACTTATCTGGGCGATTTCCTGCTCGAATCGGTGTAACGTTTCATTTCTCTGACGAAGCTCCTGTTGCATCAGCTTTCACTCCATCTTCTGCTTCTCTCTCATCTGTCCTATCCTGAAGAATTGTCCGCAACGGATTCATTTCTGTCAAGTTCGCCACCGGAGTTTGTGTTTTTCTTGGTGAATATACCGTCGACATCCTGCTGCTCGTTTCCTCTCGTTGATCCCGGACGAGCCTTCAGATTTCTCGAACGGTTCGCAAAGAAAAATCCGCACTCACTCAGTCTCTCACACGCGTTCGATACGAATAAACTCACGAAATGAAAGCCATAAATTTTAATGTTAAAATCCAATACAATGAAACGATAACGGACAATATAATTGATATTAAATTTGAAACTCTAAAGGCGCGTAAAGTGGAAATGTGCATTCTGCATTTTTTTTTCTTACATTTAATGCAAAATGCACTTTTCCTTTTTTGTATTAAAATGCAGATGAAATCTTTAAGCAAATAAACTTGGAGAATTTAAAAAATACTTAAAAATAAAAATAATATTATCGCGCTATTTTCCAGAACTTTATTTAATATAAAAATAGTTATTACATATTATTGAAATCTATAGAGTGACAAAGAAATATTAAAAAAAAATATATCTCAAATTTTAAGAATACAGTTTAAATTTTAAACTTTAAAGGCGCATAATGTGAAAATGTGCATTCTGAATCTTTTCTTCCTACATTTGATGCAAAATGCACTTTTTCTTTCTTTTATTAAAATGCAGATGAAACCTTTAAGCAAATGTACAAAATAAACTCAGGTAAAAACGACCCTTCCATGGGCGTCCGCAAGATTTTTTCCAGAAGAGAACATATGAGATTTTTAAAATTTCTTGTTCTTGATTTTTTTAAATTTTATTTCTTTATTATTTTTTTTCTTTTATATTAAATATGCAAATAAATTTTAGTATTAATTACTGTTGTCAAAAAAAAAGCAAATGCTTAATTTTTTTACTAATTTTAAGGGGGAGAGGCAAATGTCCCTTTTGCTCCCTTATGCGGACGTCCATGGACCCTTCCTATTTTTTGACCTGACTAGTTTCTATTTCAAAATCTGCATGTATCGAATTGTCTTAAATATTTCTTTATTACATTTTATCATATTATGTGACAAAAACATTTTGGAGTTTTTTAATTTGTATATGCAATCATTGTTTACAAATACACTAAGAACGAATCAAGCAAATATATATACATATATACATGATGTCCCAAAAGTCTGGAAATGTTTGAATATTTTCTATACAATGCATATTTACCCTCTATTCTTCCACAGATCTGAACAGTACACCTGAATAAAAATTTTATCGTTTTCTGTGTTTCTTTTTTTCGTTTCTTTTTGCTAAAGTTGCATAAAACTAGACACTATATAAGTTTATATAAATTAAAATTAATGTAATATATAGACATTTTTATAAAAACATATTTTATATGCCACTAAGATACATGAACGTACTAGTTCATAAAAATATGCGTTTCTATGATATTAAACTTCTTTTAAATTCATAACTCAAATAATACAATTAAATTTCGTATGCGATAAGTATTTTTTTCGCTAAAATCTATATATTTTATTTTTACGTATAAATTTTGTCTTCAAAATAAAAGTTTATCTAAATAAAAATAAAAAATGCTTATTCATATTCAGGAATCGGGTTTGTTCAGAAACCGATTTGTTTAATTTTAATTTCAAAAACTTTTATAATTAAAATAAACTACTTACAATAAATAAATCTGATGCTATTCTTTCACAAAAAAACTTTCAAAATTCTTAATTTGTCTAATCAATTTGTACGTGCGTACAATTAACAGGCTATGATGAGGCTTTCGAAATACGACTTTATATAATAATCTATCATAGACTAAAGTGTGATTCATTTCTTCGCGAAAAATTATTTAGGCCGGTCATGCATTTTCTTTAATTATTCTCAACTGATATCGACCATCTCGATCAATCTACATAATTTTATTTAATCTTGAATATAAATTACAATACACTTTAAAAATTAATCGATATCGATCTCCTTCAAAGTGAATTTTATGTTTTCTTTTTCGTTTGAAAAATATATTCGGTAAATAAAATTTCAATAAGATAATTGAGATTCTGTCAAAGACTCTTTAGGAAATTGTAAAGAAGATTGAGAAAGTAAGGTATGTATATATTTTCTTAATTTGGTAAGATACTACATTAATTTGCAAATTTATTTCTATTTTTTTTATTGTTCATAATTAATAATTATCTGTTTTAGATGCAAGAAGTATAATAAAATGTAATTAATAGCACAAGTTAAATAAGAGTAAATTTGCAGTATAAAGGTCTTTAATAAGCAAATAATTAACGAATAAAAATAAAAAAAATTTCTTAACAGAATAAATTTTCTCAAAGAAGAATAGGTAGATATGACTGTAATTATTGTAATCTTAATAATTGCAAATTTTGAAACTTTGTGATAATACTAATTCAATTCTTTTTCTTTATAATATTTCTTAATTCTTAATAGAAAAAAGTATTTAATTTATAAATTTATATACTTAAGAAAGTTACAATAAAATATAATCGTCAATGATCGATTTTTCTTAAAAAATAAAACAATATTAAATTATTCATTGTCGTAACTAGAGATAAATTTCCACAAGGGTGAACAGCGCCCATGAAATGAGACCGTATTCTGACTTACCCCTACCATTGAAATTTTAAGGATTTTTGTCTCTATTCTTTTTGAGCCAAAGAAAAAAATAAATATGTAAGATAGAGTATTGTCGAATGCCAAAGTTACATGGAACACTTACTTTCAGTACGAAAAAAACTACGAGAATAATAAAATTACTCATATAACAGTAGTTCTTCAATAATATATTATTGTTATAATTTTTTCGTATTCTTGTAGGTTTTTTTTCGAAAGAGTTGTCCAGAAAAGACAGATTCTTGCTTAGGAATTCAACAGCGAAATTAAGAGGCGAGGAATCCGCAGCAAAAGACAGCTTTAATTCCAATTTGGAAGACTAAAATATTTATCAATGTAAAAAAGAACGTCAATCATTGTCATCGATGTACAAAAAATGGATTTTGCCGATAGATTGACTTTAAACCACGAGAAATTATTAACAAAGAATAATTGTCTACTTTAAAGATTTTAGAAATTTCTCGAAGGAATACAACAAAGGAGACTTCTAGATAATCGTTGGACAAATAAAAAAACTGTCTAGACCACGAAAAAGAAAGTTATAAAATGAAGATTATATATTAAATTATAAAAAAGTCAATAAAACAAGCATATCGTTTTTTTTAGAGAAATATGTAGAAAATTTAAAAAATACTTAAAAATAAAAAAAATTTAAAAAATTATGCTAGAAAGTGTTTAAAGATGATTTGCCCTTTTCTTCCCTCCCCCTTCCCTGACTCATCAACCTGTCTTCAAGAAATTTATCGCGCTATTTACAAGAACTTTTTTTAATATAAAAATAATTATTACAAATTATTAAAATTTATAGAGTGATACAAAGGGATATTTAAAAAAAAATATGTCTCAAATTTTAAAGATACAGTATAAATTTTAAACTCCAAAGACGCATAAAATGGAGAAATGCAATCTGCATCGTTTTTTCCTACATTTTATGCAAAATGTATTTTTTTTCTATATTCGCAGGAAAATGCGGGAAAAATGCAGAACCTTTAAGCAAATGTCCAAAATAAACCCAGGTAAAAACGACCCTTCCATGGGCGCCCGTAGGATTCTTTCTAGGAGGAAGCATATTAAATTTAAAAAATTTCTTGTCCTTAATTCTTTTAAATTTTATTTTTTTATTTTCATTCTTTTATATTAAATATGCAAATAAATTTTAGTAGTAATTAGTGATGTCAAAAGAAGAGCAAATGCTTAATTTTTTTAAATGTTTAATTCCAAGGCAAAAGTCCTTTTTACTCCCTTATGTGTACGCCCATGGACCCTTCCTATTTTTAGAACTAACGATTCGATTTTGTACCCTTACCAATGGGAGTAGGGTGGGGCGAAGGCAACTGCAGGTTGTAGAAAAGTTTATGGTCCTAGTGTCATGGTCTCAGGGTCAGTGTCTCAGTAGTTCTTCAGAATTTAGAGAAAATGGCAAATTGTGAAGAACGTGTAAAGTTATAGTGCTCTGTAACAAAGTTAAGCAAAAAGAGAACAAAAGAATACTATGACAACGGTGTTTTTAAAAAAAGCAAGAAATTTGTCAAATCAAGAGACACGGTAGTGTCTCGCGACCAGTTAAGGGCGTAGCGGAGACACCGTGTATCTTAACGCGAGTCGGACATTTGAGTCTTTATAATATTTCGAATCCTCAATAATGGCTGAAGCAATCGAGTTTATACTAGACTTAATCGATAGATTGAGTTTGAATTATATAATAAAAGTGTCTTTATTTCTGCTCTACGTGATTTGTAAGCAGAGATATATAAATGCAAAGTCGAAATATGAAAAATTTCTATTAAGAAACGTCCCCGTCATTATCATCATCGACCACGCATACATAGTAGTATCGTGTTACACGTATTCACACGTATACAACACATGCGCACACATATATCACACGTACACAACACATGCAAGATGCATGTAGTGGTAATTTTGTCCATCTCGCACGTTTTACAACAGATGGCGATAGTGGCGCTCCGCCATATCGGCAGCGTGCGGGGTTATGTTGGCTAACTCTCTCTCTCTCTCTCTCTCTCTCTCTCTCTCTCTCTCTCTCTCTCTCTCTCTCTCTCTCTCTCTCTCTCTCTCTCTCTTTCTCACACGCACACGCACACACACACACACACTCTCTCATTCTCACTCACTCACTCACTGTTCGTCTTGTGTACTTATTTAGTACATTCATGATTAAACATCTATATGCATTAATGTGAAATTTACTTACAATTAGTTTACTTGAAATATTCAATCTCTAAAGTGTTTCTCTTATAAGATAGACAAAAAAATCTGAGTAAATAATAAGAAAAAAAAACAAGGATTATTATTGTCATAATTTTTGATCAATTAAGTACTCTCAACTATCCAATAATTAAATAAATACGTACAAATGTGCGCGCGTGTACACACATACACATATTGATATATTAAAGAGATTGAAGGAGAGGAAGGAGAAGATAATAATTTAAATATTCACATATATTTTCAAATATTATATATGAATTTATAGTTTACATATCTAATTAATAATGAATTTCTAATTATATTAAACATATCAAAATAAAGACATACATGTATTTATCGAATGAATAAAATTATTGAATACAGACTTAAAAAATTTATTAAACATAGACTTAAAAAATTAATTAATTAAACATATTCCAAATTTAGAAAAAATAAACTTTATTTATATATGCAACAGCTTTTTAAACTAAATTTTGAAATTCTATTTTATATTAGACAATTATCTCAATCAACATCTACGTCCACATTAGCTGCACTGCAGACTACCTCTACAGCCACATTATCTGCTCCGCGGATATAGCGTTATGCCAATACGATACATTACATGTACTTACTTACTTGCCTTTACTGTACCAACTCTTGTTCTTTCCACGTAATCATGTTTTTACAGTTATCGTTTGCTGTATATCTTCCAGCAAACTTTATTTCGTGTGAAGTGTATTTAATTAATTAAATCTCTGCGAAAGATTGAGAAGATGAAGGGATAATTCAAACTATGAAGACATGGTTACATGGAAAAGACAAGAGTTGATACAATAATAAAGACATACATGTATTTGTATCCTGCTGGCATAAGGTTATAGAAGTTGATTGAGATTGAAAAATAATAATGAAAATAATAAAAAAAATAAAGACACATGTATTTGTATCGTGCTGGCATAAAGTTATAAAAGTTGATTGAGATTGAAAAATAATAATAAAAATAATTAAAAAAAGGAAATATTCAATCATCATTTAAAAGCATATTTGAAATCTGTAGAATAAACAGTTTTTGCAAAAAATGTGGAGCATTTGAGCTCTAGTAAGTCTAAAAATAAATGTAAACATCAATTAATAATAACTGATGTTATATATATATTATATATATAAACCAATTTGTTGCAATATTCACTATAAAAGGTTGTAAGGGTAAGATGGCTAAAAGTGAATAATTTAAAAGATAGTTAACATAATTTTACATAAACTGAAATATTTCATAAAATAAAATATTTGTAATATTTCGAAGTTTATGTAAGATTATGTAAAAATTATACCTTTACAACTTTTTATAGTAAATATTGCGAGGAATCGATTTATATGAGAAAAATTAAGGTAATTCTATTTTGAAAATATAAGTGACCTTTAAATAACCTTGAAAATCGCCGTTTAGGAAAAAGCCTGTGTCAACTTTTTCTTTTTCGAAATCCTGCAACTTTTATCTAAATTTAATAGAAAATGTATAAAAAATGCTCGACATTAGTACACACACACACACACACACATATGGGTAAATTTATATAAATAGGGTGCTTTAGGAGGAATGATCAGGATTCTAGGATATGATTGTACACATCATTTTAAGCAAAGAAGTTTAGATAAACATGTTTAATAATTGTTCTATTCCGGTCATAAAAATATACAAAAATGAATGATATAATCTCTAAAAACTCACCTTTAAAAAAAGGTAAAAAAAGGCGACCAGTTAAGGGCACGCCATTAACAAAAATTATCCATTGCAAACCCATGTAGAATCCTATCCTATTGCAAACCCATGTAGAATCCTATGAAAAATTAATCATTGCAAACCCATGTAGAATCCTAGGCAAAATTAACCATTGCAAACCCATGTAGAATCGTACCCATTGCAAACCTATGTAGAATCCTATGAAAAATTAACCATTGCAAACTCATGTAGAATCCTATGAAAAATTAACCATTGCAAATCCATGTAGAATTGTATTAAAAATTATCCATTGCAAACTTATGTAGAATCCTACATTGCAAACCCATGTACAATAGAATTGTATGAAAAATTATCGATTATAAACCCATGTACAATCGTAACAAAAGTAATGAAATAAAAAAAAAATTGCGCCAAGTGAAAGTAGAAACTTGTACCAGTGGAAAATTAAAGTTGCAGACATATATAGAGTCGTATAATGAATCAGTAAAAATTTAAATTTGCAAATGTAGAATCGTACCATAAAAAAACTTATCTTTAAAAAAAAAAGATAAACAAGATGCCAAGTCCATGCGCCATGTGAAAAAGAAATAAAAAAATTTTAGTTAAAAAAACTGGGAGCGCTGCTAAATAATATTCTAACAATATTAAAATTAAATTGTTACTTTTAAACTCATTACAGTTAAAATATGTTTTGTGTTTAAATTAATTAATGTTACTTTAAGGTGCATTGTAATTTTGAAACTTAGCAGCGCGCCCAGTTTTTTTAACTAAAATTTTTTTATTTCTTTTTCACATGGCGCATGGACTTGGCATCTTGTTTATCTTTTTTTTTTAAAGATAAGTTTTTTTATGGTACGATTCTACATTTGCAAATTTAAATTTTTACTGATTCATTATACGACTCTATATATGTCTGCAACTTTAATTTTCCACTGGTTCAAGTTTCTACTTTCACTTGGCGCAATTTTTTTTTTATTTCATTACTTTTGTTACGATTGTACATGGGTTTATAATCGATAATTTTTCATACAATTCTATTGTACATGGGTTTGCAATGTAGGATTCTACATAAGTTTGCAATGGATAATTTTTAATACAATTCTACATGGGTTTGCAATGGTTAATTTTTCATAGGATTCTACATGAGTTTGCAATGGTTAATTTTTCATAGGATTCTACATAGGTTTGCAATGGGTACGATTCTACATGGGTTTGCAATGGTTAATTTTGCCTAGGATTCTACATGGGTTTGCAATGATTAATTTTTCATAGGATTCTACATGGGTTTGCAATAGGATAGGATTCTACATGGGTTTGCAATGGATAATTTTTGTTAATGGCGTGCCCTTAACTGGTCGCCTTTTTTTACCTTTTTTTAAAGGTGAGTTTTTAGAGATAACTTATACGGGAATAGTGTAATCATCGATTTATTTTATTCGTTTTTATTTATTTTGCAGTTATAGTAGATACGAGCTTACCTCTCGAGATGACGGATATTTCAAGTTGGAATTTTATGGAGAATATCATTTCTCAATACAAGAATACCCGATTCGCTGGATATGACGAAAATATAGAAAAAATGTTTTCTAAGAGGTAACTCTCTTTTTGTTTATAAATATTTTGTAACTTTTTTCAATAATCTATCACGCGCAAAATATTAGGAGACGCGGTAGCGTTTCGCTAAGTTATATCTTTTATTCGTCAAATTAAAATACAATTTACAAAAAAACCAAAAAAAACATTGCAAGATATCAAAAGATAGCAAAAATACCGAAACAATAACGAAAATTATCCGTAAGACGCTACTGTGTATCCTTTACCGGACGTAACACGATTTTCGTAACCTTGAAAGCAAAAATTTAAAATATTTTATGAACTGGAACATATTTTTGAAAAGATGACCATATCAATCGAAAACGCGATTTTTTTCTAGTAAAATGAGACACTAACGAACTTGATAGTTCTATTGTCTCTCTCTCTCTCTTTCTTCCTCCACCTCTGCCTTTATATTTATAATAATATTACAATCACTTTAGAATTTGACCTCGCACAAAATGTTAAAGAGCTGAATTTTGGTGCAAACCTTCGTTTTTGCATAAGATTGGAAAGGAAAAAAATTACCATTATTATATAGTGGTCGTTAAGAAGAAAAATTAAACAATTAGGACTCAAATTTTGTCTTTTGCAAATATCTAGTTGAATATCAATTTTTCAAAAAAAAAAAAAAAAAAAAAAAAAAAAATACAAAAGTACAAAATTAAAGAATGGATAATTTTGCATAAAAAATGTTATCTATAAGTCTTTCATACAAGTAATACTTTTTATGTAAATAATTTTGCAAGACGTACGCTGCGCGGTGTATTCACGAAGCCTGCTGACAGACGTTATGTGGATTGAAGCGTTACACGCGCGCACAAAAATGTCATAAGTTTTGAACGAATACAGAAATGAGTGAAGAGTCATTGAGAAGCCAGAGATTTCAATTTTTTAATGTAACTTTTTGTTATACTACGCTAATACTTAAAAATTTTACGATAGTTTAAACAAAATGTTACATGTAATGTTTGTCTTCTCTCATTTAATTAGTAACAGATAGTCTTAGAATTTTTTGAAAATTTATCATAAAATAACAAAACAAATTACATTAAAAAGCTGAAATTCCCAGATTTTCAACGGTTCTTTTTTAATTACTGTTTGCTAATTTGTTCAAAAGTTATGACATTTTTGTGCGCGCATGCAATATTTTAATCCACGTAACGTCCGTTGCCACGCTCCACCACGCTCTGTCAATTCACCGCACAATAAACAACTTGTAAATTTTTTAAGTAAAAAGTATAGCTTATACGAAAAAAGTTATAGATTACTTTATGCAAAATTGTCCATTCTTTAATTTTCTACTTTTGTATTTTTATTTAAAATGAATATATAACGAGATATTTGCAAAATAACAGAATTTGGGTACTAATTGTTTAATTTTATGTTTTAGCGGCCACTGTACAATGATAAACTTTTTTCTTTAATCTCATGCAAAGACAAAAGTCTGTACCAAATTTCAGTTTTCTAACATTTTTTCTGAGATATAGTTCAATTTTTATTTAAAGTAACTGTAGTATAATATTGTAGTATATTAGCTAACAAGTACGGGGGATCGTAAATCGGCCGAGAGTGCGGAAGTTTGGCGCACGATCGGCCGATTTATAACCCGCACATGGTGGCTACGATATTTTGTGTGACCGGTGCGTGGAAAGAGCATCCTTTCTAAAATCCCATCATGTGCGTAAAGGGCAACTTTTCGCGCGCCGGTTGCACAAAATATATTGAGAGTCACTATAAAAGCTACACGCATGCACATACATATGTAAGTACACAAGCATGTGCGCACGTAAGCATAGATATATGTTTACATATACATATTTTTTAATATTTCTTTTAATGAACTTTGCAAAAATATGTGAAATCCCATTAAAAAAGACATCACAGATGTAAAAAAGGGCTAAGTTATATCTTTTGCAAGCAACAAAAATTCTTTACAAAAAGTCGTAATCAAATATATATTATCTTCTTAAAAATTATGTTTATAGCCAAAATAATTCTTTGCAAAAATTAATCATCATCAAAAATATTTTCTCAAAAATTATATTTATAAATTATATTTTATTTTTGTTAATAATACTAAAAAAAAATTAAAATATTAATAGCATCAAAAAATAGTGAAATCAAAAATTTACACTAATTGTAAGTAAATGACAACATAATATATAATATTTAGATAAACTTTTTATAATGATACAAATGTATAATTATATTTTTTTATTTTAAAATGTTTATAATATATATATTAAAAAATAAATTCACTAAAAAATATATATTTATTTATTTTTCTTTAAATTTAATAACATGAATAATTATGTAATTAATTTAAACTGGAATGTATATACATTGTAAAGTTATTATATATTTTTATAAAATATTTAGATAAATACGTATATATAATAAAATAAATTATTTACCTCTAAATAATTTATTAATTATTTAATTTAAATACATTTAAACTTATATTCAGAAAAGGTAATATAAGGCACAAAAAATTAAATGTAGGAAATTAAAAAATTTAAAGTTAAATACAAATTTTAAATTTAAATTAAAAAATAAAAGTACAATATGTAATGTATAAAAAATACTTAGCGTTGTTTTTGTATTGTTATTTTAACACATTAGTAAATAAAATAAAATATAAATCAAAGTATTATTTTTTATTTTTTATATAACTTCTCGCACTCTTTCCTTTTTTTACATTTTGGTTTTTATTTTTCTATATATTTTAATAATATATTGTTTTATTTATTTATGTTCTATTTATTTATTTACATTACAGTTTTATTTTTCTCATACATACATAAAATTTCGACAAATTTATTGAAAAATTTATTGAAAATTTATTACTGTTGCAGTAGTATTTTATTACAAAATGTTTTGATTCAATTTTAGATGGCCGTCTGTAAGAAAACTTTATGACAAACAGTGTACAGAAATATTTAACAAGTACGGAAAAAAAATGAAAACTTTGTGAACACAGGCATAAATTATGTGATGCAATTACGGGAAATGGTGGATGATATAAAGAAAACATATTTTCAAGAGTCAAGTACTTCTGATCATAATCAGTATATTTGTCTAATTGATAATTTTATAGATTTTACATACATATTTGGTGTAAATAATTTAGAAAAATTATCTAAAATAACGGCTACGCCTGCACAATGCGCTTATGTCATAGATGAGCTTAAATACTTGCTTAAAAATACTCCACCGTACGATTTTCAATATCATTATATATATATACATAGTGCTATTAATTTTATAAATTAATGTACTTATTGCACAGTTAATATATCAATTTTTTTCAGAATTAATTGCGATCTAACCAAAAAATATTGCATTTTAAAAATATTTCGCCATTTAAAGCAAATTTCCGCGAAACAAGACTGGATAAAATATACAGAACAATTTCCTAAAACAGATATTTTGGAAAAAAGTGCTGCTGCTCTGGCACAATGGATTAAACCCGAAGAGGATGTACTTTATGAGTCCATAGAAACATCAATCGATAATATGGTTACGAATGTGCTGAATTCCCTCAAAAGAGAATATCCCTATCACTCGATACACTCGACAGACAATGAAACTTTTTTCCGTTGGAAAAATAACCATCTTATGGTCTTTGAAAATCATTGGAACGAAATAAAATCAATGGAGATTATGAATACAATTTATGAATATATATTTATCAAATTAAACTTTCAATTATGCGGCGAACACTCCGACATAAAATATTTATGTATAGATAATGTTAGTTTTATATATATAATTTTTTAATATATATTTAAATTAAAGGATCTAAAATATTTGCACTTTAATTAATTGCTGTATTTTGTGATTTTTGACGCAGGTCTTAGAAGCAAAATATGGCGAAGAAATAATTGTATTAATAATATGTAAAAGTGTGGCCAGAAGACTTGGTATAGATTGTATAGTAAGGAATGCAGCTATCGAAAATTGCAAGTTTGTTTTACTTTGGAAATCGTAAGTGTAATATTAGATTTGAAATTATCTATATTTTCTAGTATTACTCTTATTATATACATTCATGCATATATACATAATTTTTTATTGTTCGCAAAACCAGAAACCCAGGCCAAGAGAAGTGCTTTAACAAATTTTTGAAGAATATTCAATGGAGCCTTTTTTCTTGCTTTAATTTTAACAGTCAGCGTTTCACGAATTCTAAAAATTATTACAAAATTTTAGGACCTAAAGAGATAAAAATTACTATATCATACATATATAATTTCTATTACTTTTAACATTAATTTAATTAATATATTTGTAAAGATGTGAATCAATGAGACACGCTTTATACATAGGCTGAAATAGTTATACAATCTTATATTTTTTTGTTTGTAATTAAAGCTGTCTTTTTTAATTTTCACTTATTTTTAATTCTTTTTAGATATGGGAAGAGTTGATGAAAATATTTATAGAAAAAACAACAAGTTTCAATTATTGCCGATATTCTTTGTTAAATCTACATGAATCGAAAGAACTCCAAGTAATGGTATGTTAAACACTACACAGGATGATTCATGTAACGGTCGCCACGATTTTTGGGACTTTTCTGCCAGTTTAAAAGAAAGTTTATACAGTGAAACTTATTATGCTTTATGCAAGCTTTAACATGCAATAACAAATTTAAAAAGAATTTTTTTTTATAAACAAATTAATGTCACTTTGAATTTTTTAAGAGGAACTATTATATTTTTACACAAATTGATTCCTCATAATATTCTGCATAAAAAATTATAAGGGTAGGGTAGTTAAAAAGTGAATAGTTTACGAGATATTTTATATTTTAATCTTATAAAGGTGGTTCTCGTAACAATTGCCACGATTTTTAGAGCACTTACAATATTCTGACAAAAAACGTCATTAATCAAAAATTTATCAATTTGTAACCGTCAATAAATTTAACAATTATTTAATGATTGCATGCAATGTTACTTTATGTTACATTTTAATTCAAAATTAATAATGTGATATATCTATTTCTGCAATGACTGCTCGAGAAAAAGTATGCGGATTAACTTCAAAATTCGTCAGTATTAACACAGCGTTGTTATCATTAGTAACTGGCCTAGTACGATTGACACGTTTTCCAGATGGAAACGTGCCATGTAAACGTAAAGAACACTCACAATCAGTATTATAAAAACTTTTCGCAGAAGGATGAGCCTTATCTAGATATCATTCTCTGTACAAAGCCACTGCATTGTGTGCATTTATTTTACACTCGCCAAATACTAGTAACGTATCTACTTTTTCCGTATTACAATAGTGATTCATTATATCAGGTTTTAGACACACTAAATTGATACTAGATAAACTGATACTTAAAAATTTCCTGATCAGATTAATAGCTAAGCTACATGGTAACATAAGGACAAAGTCGAGTCTGTTTATTACTATTTATGTTTTTAAAGAACTTCCTCGATAGCAATGAATTACGCTGTAGAAGCTTTAAAATTGTTAATTTTTAATTGATATGTAACATAAAGTAAAATTGTATGCAATAATTTAATTATTGTTAAATTTGTTGACGGTTACAAATTGGTAAATTTCTGATTAATGACATTTTTGGTCAGATTATTGTAAATGCCCTAAAAATCGTGGCGATTGTTACGAGGACCACCTTTATAACATTAAAATATAAAATATATTGTAAACTATTCACTTTTTGACCACCCTACCCTTATAATCTTTTATGCAGAATATTTTGAGAAATCAATTTGCTTAAAAAAATATAATGGTTTCATTTAAAAAATTCAAAGTGACATTAATTTGTTAAAAAAAATTTTTTTATTGCATATTATAGCTTGCGTAAAGTAGATTAAGTTTCACTCTATAAACTTTTTTTTAAACTGGCGAAAATGTCCCAAAAATCGTGGCGACCGTTACGTGAGTCACCCTGTATACTGCATGTATATATATATATAATTTCTCTGAGAATTCTCTCTGATAATTACATACATTTGCATACAAGTTAAAAATATCTATAATTTAAGTGCTATGTACTGTAATTTAACGTGCTATAAAAATCTGTTTAGGAATTAATTGACAAGAAAAATCATTTAAAATCTAATATTATATTTTCCAGCTCCAAATACACTTCAACAAACAAATAAATATAAGTCGGAAAAACGTAAAATTTGCGGTTGGAATGTTCGTAAAACATACATATAATGTTAATAGTTGTACAGGTGTAATAATTGGATGGCACCGACAGGATACAGTACATCTATTACGTGGATCAAAAAAGACACGAAAAAGTTTAATTATTCTAACTTTACAAATGAGCACGTGTGGTTAATGCCGATAAATAAATGTCATTTTTTTCAAAGGAACGAAACATATTACATAATTCTAACGAACAATGACGAACTTTGTTATGTGGGAGAAGGTATGAATATCATAAAAATATGTCTTTATTTAAAATTATATTTGGTTATTCTACCAACTCATGCATCTCCTGGTAGCACAATTTGCCGGGAATTGGACAAAATTACTACACTTGCTCTTGCAAGTCACAGACTTGCAGCAAAATTGCACCGGACGTGCACAAGAGTCTGTCGGTCAGATATAATGCAGCAGAATTGCGCACGCATTTGCTGCAATTCTGTTGCATAATATCTTTACACGCAATCTTCTGCCGTCCGACTTGAATCAGATTCGGAAATATAAAATTTTTTGCTGCATGGTAATTGCGGCAGAATTGTAGCAGAATTGCAAAAAGTTTGCTACCAGGGTCCTTCTGTACATAATATCATATAATATTTTATTATTTTGTTACATTTTTTAACTTATTTATTTCTTAATTATTTCTATTTCTTATTTTATTATCTATATATTATTAATTACGTTGTTTATATCGTAATTATTAAATTTTTATTAAGAATTTTGAAATCTATATAAGTATATATTGAATAGAAATTTGATTTTAACTGACTAAAAGAGTGTAAGCAGATAATAGTGTGTCAGTGATAACAAAATAAATTTTTTGCTGTAAATGAATAATTGTGTTGTGCACATGAATTTTGCTTGATACGATGCTAAGAGTTATTTGGAATTAAACCTCAATTCGAGACTTAAATATCATTTATATGTGCGGCTTCTAATCAATTAAAAAAAATAGATTCTAATTTACATTATAATTTTGAACTGCACTTTGTATTTTAGACGTTTTGAAATTAACAACGCCGCAATGGATAGAGAATAACGAAATAGGTCGTTATTTTCGTGCATTTAACGGCACACATTACGTACCAAATGAAAGGTTGGCAACGATTTATCCTGAAGATGCTGCTATAACTGCCAACGTATATAGGAATTTTTCTTGTTCAACCGGTTGCGCTTCAACTTCCCGTGCTGAGTAAGATATATTTAAAATGTATATCTCGAGAATAGCGAAATAAGTCGTTTCTTCAATTTAAAGGAACACATTACGTGCCAAATAAAAGGATGGCAACAATTTATCCTCATAAATTTGCTATATACAATTTATAAATTTAAGTACTTCTTAAGAAGTTACAATAAAATATATCCATCAATGATAAATTTTTCTTAAAAAATAAAACAATAATTTTTTAAAACTACAAATTCGTTAAAGAAGATGCTTCATTATTTACGATGTCTTTTATATAATCTGTTTCTTCTTCAACCTGGTGTGGTACTGAAGTATCTAAAAAGAGATTTTATCAGCCTCAACAGATTATTTTTTCCCACCGCGCTCCAAATGTTTCATTTGTCGATTGAAGGCAGTTCTATCGTTTTCACACTTCTTACGAATTTTTTGAAATTTTAATTTATTGTAGACGGAGTTAATATCTATCAATTACAAAATTTTGAAGCCGATTCACCGTTTAGTTTAACAATTTATTTATAATTAAAAATAACTTTTGATGGATATTGTAGCGATAGAACTACCTTAAAGCCAAAAAAAAAATAACTATGAAAAATAGAGATTTGTCGAATGCCAAAGTTACATGAAACACTTACTTCCAATACGAAAAAAACTACAAAAATAAAAAAGTACTTATATAACAGTAGTTTTTCGATAATATATTATTGTTATACTAGTAATTTTTTCGTATTCTTGTAGTTTTTTTTCGTAAGAGTTGTCCAGAAATAACACATCCTTGCTTAGAAATTCGACTGCGAAATCGAGCGGCGAAGAATCCGCAGCAAAAGACAGCTTTAATTCAGCCAATTTGGAAGACTAAAATATTTATATCAATCTCAAAAGGAGCGTCAATCATTGTCATCGATTTGCAAAAAATGGATTTTGTTGATAGACCGGCTTTAGACCACGAGAAATTAGAATTTCTCGAGGGAATGCAACAATAAAGGAGACGTCTAGAGAATTGTTAGACAAATGAGAAAATTGTGTAGATTACGAAAGAGAAAGTTATGAAATGAAGATTATATATTAAATTATAACAGAAAGACAATTTTATTTTAAAATAAAACAAGAATATCGTTTTTTTTAGAGAAATATGTAGAGAATTTAAAAAATGCTTAAAAATGAAAATAATGTTTTATAAAAAATTATGCTAAAAAGTGTTTAAAGATGATTGCCCCCCCCCCTCTTCCCCCCCCCCCCCCCCCCTCGACTCTTCAAGAAATCTATCGTCATCAAGAAATTTATCGCGCTATTTTCAAGAACTTTTTTTAATATAAAAATAATTATTACAAATTATTAAAATCTATAGAGTGATACAAAGGGATATTTAAAAAAAAATATATCTCAAGTTTTAAAGATACAGTATAAATTTTAAACTCCAAAGACGCATAGAATGGAGAAATGTAATCTGCATCGTTTTTTCCTACATTTTATGCAGAATGCATTTTTTTTCTATATTCGCAGGAAAATGCAGGAGAAATACAGAACCTTTAAGCAAATGTCCAAAATAAACCCAGGTAAAAACGACCCTTCCATGGGCGCCCGCAGGATTCTTTCCAGGAGGAAGCATTTTAAATTTAAAAAATTTCTTGTCCTTAATTCTTTTAAATTTTATTTTTTTATTTTCATTCTTTTATATTAAATATGCAAATAAATTTTAGTAGTAATTAGTGTTGTCAAAAGAAGAGCAAATGCTTAATTTTTTAAAATGTTTAATTCCAAGGCAAAAGTCCTTTTTGCTCTCTTATGCGTACGCCCATGGACCCAATCCTATTTTTAGAACTAACGATTCGATTTTGTACCCTTACCAATGGGAGTAGTGTGGGGCGAAGGCAACTGCAGGTTGTAGAAAAATTTATGGTCTCAGTGTCATGGTCTCAAGGTCAGTGTCTCAGTAGTTTTTCTTCTGAAATGACATTTTTTGTTAGATTATTGTAAATGCACTAAAAATCGTGGCGATTGTTACGAGGACCACCTTTATAACATTAAAATATAAAATATATCGTAAACTATTCACTTTTTGACTACCTTATCCTTATAATTTTTTATGCTGAATATTGTGAGAAATCAATTTACTTAAAAAAATATAATGGTTTCATTTAAAAAATTCAAAGTGACATTAATTTGTTAAAAAAATTTTTTTGTAAATTTTATTATTGCATATTATAGCTTGCGTAAAGTAGATAAAGTTTCACTGCATAAACTTTTTTTTAAACTGGCGGAAATGTCCCAAAAATCGTGGCGACCGTTACGTGAGTCACCCTGTATACTGCATGTATATATATATATATATATATATATATATATATATATATAATTTCTCTGAGAATTCTCTCTGATAATTACATACATTTACATACAAGTTAAAAAATATGTATAATTAAGTGTTATGTACTGTAATTTGTGGTTGTGTAACGTGTGGTTAATGCCGATAAATTACTGTCGTAATTATCAAAAGCACGAAATATTTTACATAATTCTAAACAACAATAACGAACTTTGTTATATGGGAGAAGGTATGAATATCATTTAAATATGTCTTTATCTAAGTAACTCTGTATCTTTTTTAAATTTATACCGTTTTCTTGTTCTATTATATCCCATACAGCACCGTTAGATTGCAAAAACATTACAACAATCTTTCACCGCAATATTGCAATATTGCAAATTCACTGCAAAATGTTGCTACATCATTGCTGTTGAATTGCAGCAATGTTAAAATGTCCGCTTTTTGGAAGATAATAAAATTATTGATTATCGTTAACATCTTTTATTGTACAATATTGCAAAAAATTATTTTATTACAGTATTATACCCAGCAAATACCAAGTTACAGTTATATAATTGTTAGTTGTAATTTTCCACTCAACAATATAATTGTTATAATACACGTATTATATTTTTGAGTGGGAAATTACAACTAACAATTATATAGCTGTAACTTGGTGTTTGCTGGGTATATGTATATATATTACAATATATAAATTATAGAATTTGGATTACATGCAATATTTCCGAATATTAATGTCATGTTGCTACAAGTGTGCTGAAAATTTTGTGCACCTATATCTCTACAATGTCTTTATAATGTTGCATTGCAAATTGCAACATTGCAACGTTGCTGCAATATAATTGCAATAATCTGTGCTGTATGGGATGTAGCATTTCGGAAATCAATCTTTTTTGGTAATTTATTTCATGATCTAAAATTTTAACTTTATTCCAATTGAATTGTATGCTGTTCCCTAATTCTATGTTCAGAGATAACAGAGTGTCTCTTTGAAACCAATTTGATGTTATTCATATGTTGTTTTATCCTTGTCTGTAATTGTCTCTTTGTCTGACCCACGTATGTTGCATTGCAATCTTTGCAACTGATCTTGTAAACCACATTGGAATTATGTGAGACTTGATTCTTATCTTTATGAGTTTTTATGATTTTATTGAGTTTGTTTAAACATCGATATCCTATCGTTGTATTAGATTTATTTATCGAAGAGACAAACATTTCTGAAATCTTGTAGATATAGGGAATAACTATAATTCTTTTTTTTGTTTCTTCTTTTTTTCCCCGTTATTAATTTGTGTTGTTTTATGTTTATATTTGTCCAACATAATTCCATTGGAAATGAGATGTTTAATTCGGTGATTAATGCTGCTGAATATCATATCAAGAGGATAACCGTTACTTGAGAATATATTGACCACTAAGTCAAAATTCTGGCTATAAAATTGTGGGTGTGATAGAATCAAACACCTGTCTGTTAAATTGTATATTATTCTGACTTTTTGGCAATAAGGATGATTGGAAAAATAAGATAAAACTCTGCCTGAAAACGTTAAAAATATGGATGAATAAAGTCTATATTAACAAAAAAGAATATTACAAGTTATCCTCGAGCGATTCTCTCCTACCAAAAGCCTATGGACTGCCGAAATCCATAAAGAAAACACCCCTTTCAGAATCATAGTTTCCTCAATCAACACAACATTACATTTATTAGGCATCCTTTATACATAAAATTCTACATTCCAGTCTCCCACGGGCAAAGAACCATATTAAGCAATAGTTTTGAAATGTGCAGTATCCTATCGGGAAAATGATCGATGAATGATGAGGAAAATTTTATTGCTATATTATAATGCAATCACATAGTTCCTTTATTTACCGCTATGCGCTGCAAACTGAGCTATCTATCTCGCTATTAAGTTTAGTCAGAGAATTATATAAAAATATAAAGCATGCAAAAAGTAACTATTACAATCAATCATTTTTATCAGTTTAATTATTTTGATACAATCCCAACAGATTAAATTGATTATTTAAAAACTGGACAAATAAATGAAGAAAATGAAAAAGAAGAATATTGTGCAATATTTCATAAATGTTATATTAACGTTGCAAAAAATATTTACAGCATTGCAAAAATTATTGCTCAATATGCGATTTAAAACAAACTCTAAAATAAACGGTTTCTTAAACGTTTTTAAGTGGAAATTTTATCCAATAATAAACGTTTCTGAGAACTGGTTATGAAACGTTTCTAAAACGAATTACTGTACTATTTGAGAAGTTTCCTTTTCTTTTGTAGACCTTTTAAATCTTAGGGTTTTGTTCAAAATGACAAATGTACAGTTGAAATATGTTTAGGAAACCCTGTACGTACATACATATATAGGGTGTCCCCAAAAGTCTGGAAACGGTTGAATATTTCCTATTCCTATACAATGCATTTTTACTCTCTACCCTTCCACAGATCTGAACGTATAACAATACAACTGAATGAAAATATTCTCCGTCTTATGAGTTCTTTTGCTAAAGTTACATAAAACATCGAAATTGCACATTAAAAAAATATTTAATTACATTAAAAATAATAATAAAAAGAGAACATCTTCGAATTATTGTAATAGTTTATAATAAGAATATACGATTCTTTGATGCGTTGTAAATACACCAAAGATATTCTTGGTCACGTTTTTTTCTTGAAGAAGAAAAAGAAGAAGAAGAACAGTAAAACACATAAGAATAATATGTTGCAGTAAATTAGTCTAAATAATAAATTAATTATACGTGAACAACTTGATGTGAAAAATCGATTTAATTTAATTTTTATTACATTCTACTACAAGAAGTTTAGACTGTACAGACTCAACTAAAATTGTTGCTACGGTAACATTGTATAAACGATGAATTTCCCTATCGATTAGAGGCGAAACTTTTAGTTAATATTGTAGCGATAGAACTACCTTAATTATATCCTAAATTAATATTCGGCTGAATATTTACTCGTTTCGAACATTCCATACGTTCATTCTCGACATTCACAATACGCTCGTTTTCGGCATTCGCAATATTATTAGACCGACTTATCTGGGCGATTTCCTGCTCGAATCGGTGTAACGTTTCATTTCTCTGACGAAGCTCCTGTTGCATCAGCTCTCACTCCATCTTCTGCTTCTCTCTCATCTGTCCTATCCTGAAGAATTGTCCGCAACGGATTCATTTCTGTCAAGAGTTCGCCGCCGGCGGAGTTTGTGTTTTTCTTGGTGAATGTACCGTCGACATCCTGTGCTCGTTTCCTTTCGTTGATCCCGGACGAGCCTTCAGATTTCTCAAAACGGTTCGCAAGAAAAATCCGCACTCACTCACTCCTTTCACACGCGTTTCGGTACGAATAAACTCACAAAATGAAAGCATAAACTTTAATGTTAAAATCCAATACAATTGAAACGATAACGAACAATATAATGACATTAAATTACACAAATATTACACCGTGATTATATAATACATTTGCGTAGTTTGACGAGCGTCAAAACCAAACCGGAAGTCGCGCTGTTTTTTTTAAAACAAAACTTAGCAACGCGCACAGAGACGATACTCTTTCCACAGATGACCGATGACCCTTGAATAACGGATAATGACCCTAAAAAAGGTAATCCAATGGACAATAACGGATTAAAAACCAATAAGCGGGACGTTACAATATATATTATATATATATATTTTATATATATATATATGCATTTTATACATATAAATAAAGGGTTTACATCAAATATTATATACATATATTAAATGTAAAACCTTTATGTCAGCCACTATATATTTACCAGACACACACCACACCCCACACCAGACACACACATATATATATATATATATATATACGGGTGTCTGACATAAAGGTAAATTAATAAATGTAGATCTTGTTTTTTGGAAACAATTTTTTTTCAACAAAAATTTCGAGGAACGCCATATTCTCTATATATTGTTTATTTTATTATACATTGGTTATATATTTTGTTATTATTTATTTCGTTTTTTTTCTTTTTTTAATTTAGTTATTTTATTTGTATATTTTTATTTTATTATATTATTTTGTTTATCTTAGATATTATAAAAATACTCATATAACAGTAGTTTCTTCAATAATATATTATTGTTATAACTTTTCGTATACTTGTAGGGTTTTTTTCGTAAGAGTTGTTCAGAAAAGACAGATTCTTGTTAGGAATTCGACTGCGAAATCGAGCGGCGAAGAATCCGCAGCAAAAGACAGCTTTAATTTAACCAAGTTGGAAAGACTAAAATATTTATATCAATCTCAAAAAGGGCGTCAATCATTGTCATCGATTTGCAAAAAATGGATTTTGCTGATATTACCAGCTTTAGATCCGAGAAAATTAGAATTTCTCGAGAGAATACAACAATAAAAAAGACGTCTAGAGAATTGTTGGTCAAATGAGAAAATTGTTCAGACACGAAAAAGAAAGTTATAAAATAAAGATTTATATTAATTATAACAAAAAGGCAAATTTTATTTTAAAAATAAAACAGAATATCGTTTTTTTTTTAGAAATATGTAGAAAATTTAAAAAATACTTAAAAATAAAAAAATTGTTATTGCGCTATTTTCCAGAACTTTATTTAATATAAAAATAACTATTACATCTTATTAAAATCTATAGCAGTTACAAAGAGATATTTAAACAAATATATCTCAAATTTTATAAATACAAGTTTAAATTTTAAACTCTAAAAGACGTATAAAGTGGAAATGTGTATTCTGCATCTTTTCTTCCTACATTTGATGCAAAATGCACTTATTTCTTTCTTATTAAAATGCAGATGAAATCTTTTAAGCAAATGTCCAAAATAGAACCCAGGTAAAAACAGCCCTTCATGGGCGTCCGCAGAATTTTTTTCCAGAAGAGAAGCATATGAGATTTTTTAAAATGTTCTTGTTCTTGATTCTTTTAAAATTTTATTTCTTTTATATTTTTATTCTTTTATATTAAATATGCAAATAAATTTTAGTATTACTTAGTGTGTCAAAAAAAAGAGCAAATGCTTAATTTTTTTACTAATTCCAAGGGGGAGAGACCAAAATGTCCTTTTTGCTCCCTTATGTGGACGCCCAGGACCCTTCCTAATTTTACCTGACTTGTTTCTTTTTGTATCCTACCAAGGGAGTCACGTGACAACGGCAGGTAGTAGGAGAGCCTAGATCAGTGGCTCAGCAGGAATCCAGAGCATGAATTTAATGAAAGTGTGAAACGCGAATAAAAAAACGTCTCCAGTGAATTTTTAAAGTTAGGAAAAAAGAAAAAGAACACAAGATTACTATTACAGTGAAGTGTCAGAAAAAAAAGTAAGAAATTTGTTCAAATAACTTATACGCGAATAGTGTTATCATCGGACTTTATTTAATTCGTTTTTTATTTTTTGCAGAGTTAGTAGTACGAACTTACCTCTCGAGATTGCCGGATTTTAGGTTGCAAAAGTGGTATCCTATTCGCTGAGCACGCATTAAATGACGAAAATAAAGAAAAAAAGTATTCTAAGAGGTACTTCTCATTTTGTTTATTAAATATTTTGTAACTTTTTTCATTAATCTATCACTCGCAAATATATTACTTTTACAAAAAATTTTATAGAATGTCTAGAAAATAAATCGTATAAAATATTAAAAATATCATATAAAACAGTAATAAATTCAAATAAATTGATATAAAAAACGAGTAGGAAAATAGAAATACGACTAATGAGAGATAAGAGAAAAATAATATATTCGAAGCAGTCGAGATCTTTATAAAATTTTTTTCAATTGTTCAATTTAAAATTTTACTTTACTTAATGTTATTTAAATTTAGTTAAATTTATTTCTTTAATAATTAAAATTTTTATAAAATAACATCTCGCATATTCCTTTTTTTATATTTTGGCTTTATTTTTCTATTTATTTTAATAAAATAATGTTTTTTTGTTTTTTTAATTTATTTACTTTCAGTTTTATTTTTCCATACATACATAAAATTTCACAAAATTTATTGAAATAATTTATTGAAATTCATTACTGCTGCGATAGTATTTTATTACAAAATGTTTTGATTCAATTTTAGATGGCCGTCTGCAAGAAAAACTAACTAACAAAGCTAGCTTTATAATCAGAAGCATAAATTCTATGATAGAATTACGAGAAATTGTGGATGATATAAAGAAAAAATTTTTTTCCAAAATCAAGTATTTTGATCATTATCAATATATTTGTCTAATAGATAATTTATAAATTTTACAGACAAGATTTGATGTAAATGATAGATTAACGTAATATTATTGTCTGAAATAACGACTGCGCCTAAAAATACCCTTATATATCATTAATGAGCTTAAGAACATGCTTACAAAATACTTCACGGTAAGATACCATTTTTCAATACCATTATATATAGTCCTATTAATTTTATAAGTAGATAATGGCAGGTATGGCCCGTCAAAACAAACCCCCACCACCGACCCGTCTGGCGCCGGGTCTTATCTTATCTTTCCCCCACCACCGGCGTCTGGCTTTTCCGAGTGTGGGTGTTAGGGGGAAAGGGTGTTGGGGGAAAAAAAAATGGCGACTGGCCCGAAAGGTGGGGATGAGAATTTTTATTTTTTATTTTTTCTGATTTTCTCTGGATTTGAACCCGGGACCTCCGTGTTTCCGAGCAGGGTCCTAGTATGTTGAGCTAAACGAGATCTTACTAGTCTAAGGATTAGATGTGGTATTTAAGCTAAAGTTGCGTAGAGTACGGCATGGGGGTTCGGGTATACGTATGGCAAGGATAGCTCGTCGAATCAAATGGTCGATATTGGACGGGGGTGGGGTAAAAACAGTTCGGGTATACGTATGGCAAGGATAGCTCGTCGAATCAAATGGTTCGATATTAGACGGGGTGGGGTAAAACATTTTGGCCAAGAAAAGCGTCGTGCGGTCGACCGGTGGCAGGTAGTAGCTGACAATGGCGTAGGGTAATAAAAAAGAACACGCAAATATTTGTACAGGCGAGCATTCCGACTCGCGTCACGATAAAAATAATAATACATCGTCGTAGATTAGAAAGATGTCAGATAAAATTTTATTTTAAAATAACTCGCTGCTTAATGAAGGTAAACAGGAACATGCATGTTGAGGAAATTTCTGGAAAGAGTAAGTGAAAGAAAAATTGAACAATGGTTTTAAAAGTACAAATATGATTTATATTTAAAATATTTACAGAACAAAATTATTCACAATCATTTCAAAAAATATTCGTCGAATAATTATTAAAATTTACGTTTTGATATAATTGCATATACAATTTGTTCGAAATAAAGTGAAATTATTTCTAAAAATGTTATCTCGAAGTATACATCGAGAAATGTTAAATCTTTCAGTTGGGTGCGTACATTACGTTCTATTTCCTTACTGTTACCTCTGATCGTGAGTTTCCACGATACTGCTATTAATGCTACCGTTGAACAGGGAAGATTTTAACTGTATTTCGTTAATTAAATATCGAGCACATTCGTTGACATTAGTTGAAATAAATTTAGACGATTTAAATTAGCGTTCACACAATTAACTATATTTTCTACACCTTGAAAAGTCGTTCTCTGCATGACTATCGCAATGTTGTAGTTTTACGTCTTCTTCGCCTTCGGTCCGTTTTCGTTCGTATCCTCCGCAGTTTCGGAAGAAAGATCTTCTTGCTCGTTTCACGATATGTTATTAGTATGGCTCTAGCACCATATGCGGTAGTGAAATTTATAATTATCTTGTTAAAGATGATCGAGCTCAAATTAATTTTATCACCATTTAAGTAGCTCGACATCGTTTCCATGTTTTTCTTGAAATTTTTGCACGACTTCCATGTCGAAGCAAATCCCTGCAGCTCCGTGAGATCGTTAATTTAACAGCAGGTAGAAATCCAGTTCGACGTTGTCTTCCGTCATAAGACCCCACTTGAATTTTTCTTCGTGTAGGATGAATTCAATCCGTATTGTTGTGACAAGCAACATGCGCGGTTGTTTGGCTCGATTTTCTTAAGATTGTTCATGGTAGTTGCTACGCGTAGAAAATCAAAGATTTAATAATCAAAGACGCGGAAAAATCGAAAAATCGAGAACTTTTTTACTAACTATCTTTTTACTAACGAAACTTGAAAGTCCGGACGATGAAAGACGAGTGAGCGAAGATTTCAAGAAAAATTTATAAGAAGCATAAAATAGAAGTGGTAGGGAGAAAAGGCATGCGCAGATAAATAAAATTATGCTGGAAGGGGAATTTTTAAACAATATAAATGATATAATTTTTAATGCGTGAAGGGAATTTATTAAACATAAAAGTAATAGGGAGAAAATGCATGTGTAGTATAATAAAAATTATGTGGGAGAGGAATTTTTTAAACAATATAAACGATATAATTTTTAATGTGGAAGGGGAATTTTTTAAACAATATAAATGATATAATTTTTAAATCTGACTACAGAGAAAATATAAAATTCCTACCGCTATCGAGAAAAGATACCCGAAAATTTCTCATCTTGATTTCCATAAACTTTTTGTAGCTAAGTAAATATCGCCCTAGATTAAATATTTTCTGTATCTAACAATAAGTAAATATTACCATATATATATATATATTTATATATAAAACAAGGGTAAGAATACTCGGGCATGAGAAAAAAGATAAAAAAGATAAAATAAAATAGAGAAAAGATAACTAAAAATTCCTCATCTTGATTTCCATAAACTTTTTGTAATTAAGTAAATATTGCCCTAAATTAAATATTTCTATATCTAAGTAAATATTAACATATATATAAAACAAGGGTAAGAATACTCGGGTATGAGAAAAAAAGATAAAATAAAATCGAGAAAAGTTACCTGAAAATTCCCCATCTTGATAAAAACGTATAAATACGGCTCTCGGAGTTAAGTTAGTTACATTTTTTCGAATTTCGTCTCTCGCGTACTCACGTATTCGACGCAAGTGTACTATTAAATTTCAAATAATGAGTTTGAAAAAAAACGTAATTGGTGAAATTTTGTCTATCACTTAGCGCCAGAGTTTTTATGCGGGACAAAATTTTTCCAGGCATATCTATGAATTAGCATGGCGATGTGAAGACAATGCTTCAATATTTTTTGTAAATTCGCGGGGAATGTCCCAGCGATGGTGCTAGCGGTATGTATTCAGACCTAGGGCATTTTAGTGTTTTTCGCGATATAGTTGATTTATCGCGGGTTGAGCGGTGAGGTGATCGAGTCGACCCGATACTATTTTGGTTGGTGAGAAGGAAAAACGGACGTAGCAGGAAACTAGAATATCTCCTCCTGGGATTTTCATCGAGTTCCTGAGGGGAGAAGAAGAGAGGAGATTAAAATGGTAAGTTTTTATTTTTTATTGACAGTCAAGTAAGACTGCAAGTCTAAACAAAAAACACAGCATCGAGGGACTAGGCCGCACACAGGAATGTGAGCGAGCACTAGACACAGTTGCGAAGACAAAAAAGGAAAGGGCAACATACACGCGACGTGGGAAAAGCACAAGACTGGTAAGAGGGAAGAGGAGTAAGATAGGTAGGGGGGGGAGCGAAACCACGGGCAGGCAAAAGGCACCAGAATAGGGGAAGGGGGCGGGTGGAGAGTTCATTTGCAATTGGGAATGGTAATAAATCGTGTGTAGAGAATAATATAATTTATGTGCTGAAAAAGTGTGGGATAAAGGGATATAAGCGGCTATAAGGCAAGGCAACAGCAAGTTAAACCACTAAGTGATGACAGCGAATGGAGGGATACGGATACAAACAATACCGGTGGAAAGTAAACTATAAAATAGACGCGAAAAGGGAAACAAAGTAGGAAGCGACGTTCGAGCCAAATCGGGGGGTTGGTGGGGGGCGGATCTTCTTCAGCGCAGTATAAAAAGCAAAATTAAAATCAACAAAGTCTAAATGTTTTTACGTATAAACGTCTAATAAACATATTTAAACGCCGTTACATCAGTAAACGAAATAAAACGTCGTAAGATTAATATGACTCTCGCTAAGCTATCACATTTACGTTACTGTGGGAAGCGATCCTCTCTAGTTTTCTGACTACGAGGTTGGCAGGTGTTAGAATATAAAATATTAATCGCATCCTATAAATTAAAATAATTTTCTCAATACACCTCAATAATTATAAGATCCAAAGTCAAGTGCGTTATAAAACAATAATCTAACATATGGTATAAAAAAATGCTAATAAAAACTTACATGTATTTATGATGTAACAATATTTTAATTGTAACAGTTACAACAGTAACACTAGTAAAATCCTCATGTCAGTAGAACGGCTCAGAGGAAACTGAAGCTCAGTTGGAAACGAAAAGTGACAAACAATTATAATCATTTTGTATTTGTTATTTAACCTTAGAGTTTAGGTAGTCTCTCTATAGCTTCAATATAAATATCGGATAGATTTTCAGTATCAGTCTGTAAATTGAGACTATTATTTTGTCTTTTTATGTATATCATTTCTGATACTGATCTTTTTCCGTAATAAATTTCTTTATCTAAAATATTAATGTTGTCCCAATCAAATTCATGGTTAAAATTAACGCGGTGATCCGTTATTACTGATTTAGTATTAGTATTTCTAACAATGTGTTTCTTATGTTCAGAAATTCTTGTGGTCAGTCTTCTACTAGTCTGGCCCACGTAAGAAGCGTCGCAGTTTGAACAATTAATTTTGTAAACAACGTTTGTATTATTCATTGTAGAAATAGTATCTTTATGTACTCGTATGTATTTATTTAGTTTATTAAAACTAAAGAAGGATACTTTAATATTCATGTTCCTAATAATATTTCTAAATTGTTCCGTCAATCCGGGTAAAAATGGAATAGTGAAAAAACGTCTTTTCACTATTATTATTATTATTGTTGTTACCCACGTTATCACGTTTGCAATGAATTTTTTAATAGACAAAGTGGTTTGCTATATACTCATTTTTTAAAAGAAAATAATAGATACAATAAAAAATTTAATTTTTTATTACAGAAAAAACTAAACATTTGTGACATAAAACCGATACACTATAATTATCAATATAATAATTTAGATTCAAAACTTAAGCTACCAATACAATCATGTCCTAATTATGTTTCTTTTAATAATAACGAAGTAACGCGGAACACCTCGGATAGAATAACGGACGTTAAAATAAATCCTGCCTGTTTCAACAATACATGTCAAGATTTAAAACAGTTGAAAGATAAATGGTTTATCAACAAGTCTTCAATTAATATTCCCGATAATATCCAATGTTTTTTACAGTTGGGGAGTAATTTTAGTTTACCTTTTGACAACAGAACTAATTTAACGATAGAGTTTGTTAAGAACATTGAAAATAATATTAGAAAATTACCGGTTAGAGAACGTACAATTATAAGAAATCGAACAAGTAATGTGATAAAATCTATTTCGACTTATTCTTATCCTACGAATGAAGCAAATAATACGCTTTCACATTTAAACCACATTACTAATAATTTCTTAAAAGAAAATAAAAATCTTATCCTTACACGTGCGGATAAAGGAAATATAACGGTGGCATTGGATAAAGATAAATATATACAAAGTATTGAAGACTTGTTGAAAGATAATAATACGTATACGTTGGTTAAAAAAGACCCTACTAGGAAATTGATAAACAGTCTTCATGACTTATTAGTTCGTTGGAAAAATTCTAAGGTTATTTCAACTAATGAATACAGACTTTTGTTATTTACTGATGGAACTCTCCCCAGGGCATATGGCTTGCCTAAAGTCCATAAAGAAAACTGCCCGTTCAGATTAATAGTGTCATCGGTGGACACTCCTCTGTATAACTTAGCGAATTTCCTGCACAAGATTATAGTTAAAAGCCTCCCAGTGCCTGAAGGTCGTGTTGACAACGGTTTCAAACTAGTGAAAAAATTGTCACACAGATTCACATTGAGAATGAATTTAAATTAATCTCGTTAGATGTTGTCTCACTATTCACTAACGTTCCTAATGATTTGGCTCTTGAAAGTATTTCCTCCAGATGGGAATTTATTTCTAAGAATTGTGACTTATCAAAATCAGAATTTTTAAATGGAATAAGCTTAGTTTTAAATTTTACCTTTTTTATTTTTAATAACGTTATCTACCGCCAAACCTTTGGAACGCCCATGGGTTCTCCTCTCTCACCAGTGATTGCGGATTTAGTTTTACAAGATCTTGAGAATAAATCATTACGATTATTAAAATTCACACCCCCGATTTACTTTAGATATGTTGACGACATTGTATTGACTGTTCCATTGACTTTAATTGACCACACACTTATGACTTTTAATTCTTATCACAATAGACTCCAATTCACTCTGGAAACTGACGATAATAATAAAATAAACTTTTTAGATTTGACACTAATTTTAGAAAACAACAAGATAATCACTGATTGGTATCACAAGCCGACATTCTTGGGGAGATATTTACACTTCTTGTCTCAGCATCCTTTGTGTCAAAAGAGAGGAACTATATACGGTCTAGTGGATAGAACAATTTTATTTATTGTCACATCCACGATTTCATTATAAAAATCTCGTTACCGTTGTCAACATACTTTTAGAAAACTGTTATCCGCTTCACTTGATCTTTAATACTATTAACCAACGTCTATTAATTTTATTCAAAAAATTAAAAAATACCACAACTAACGGTAACAACAATAATAATAATAATAGTGAAAAGACGTTTTTTCACTATTCCATTTTTACCCGGATTGACGGAACAATTTAGAAATATTATTAGGAACATGAATATTAAATTATCCTTCTTTAGTTTTTCTCCCGACTGCTGCCAACCGTAGGTTGACGAAAAGAGAGGGAGTATGCGTTTCATCGAGCCCGGATCGGTCGTGACCTTAATTCTCGATAACTACTGCATAGTTTTATATCAACTTTGGAACATAAGTTTCTTATTAATCAAGAAAGGTTTAAAGCGTATTATTATCGTTATTTATTCTATTAATAAAAAGTGAAAAATGAGTATTATTTCGTCAATACGGTCTCTCATTGGCTGCTGTGTGAACCTAAGAGGAAAAAATGATTCACCAATGAGATTCGTTGTAGTATCCGGATAGGGAATGTTGGTGACATTGGTATATACATCTCGAAGTAATAATGGCGGGACTGATAGGATAGGTTAGCTGTCACCTGTTGCGTGTTATTGTCAACACCAATATTAAGTGAAGTGTATTATTATGGATATATCTCAAGAAGATATAAATAAAGGAATAAGTTTCTTCTTTTATATTTATTGTTTTTTTCTTTATTTAGGATATTGTTATTATTATTTATTTATTGTTTCTTTATTTATATGTAGGAAGAAGATACTCGCTTGGAGATATCTGAAGAAGAAAACATTATTAATAATAGAAAACGAGTAAGTCTTGTTATTAATAATTAATAAAATATATAATATAATATAATAAATAATATAATAAAATATAATATAATAAAATATAATATAATATAATATAATAAAATATATAATATAATTAATAATATAATTAATCTGTTGTAGTCATAACATGGCTATATGAATTTATATTTGTCTGCGTAGCCACTTATTTGCTATTAAATTTGCTGCGTAGCTACATTGCTATAAATATCCACATATATAATTGTATAAATGTATATAGTTATTTTCTCTTTTATTTGTATATTATATAATAATTATATAATTAATTAAAAATATGTATACAAATATATTTATAGTTATACAAAGATATTAGCTTACGCACTAATAATTATGGCAATGCAGACAAATATATTAACTTACATAGCCAATTATCTACTACAAAAGATTATTCACATATTTAATAATAATTAAGGCTATACAAATATATAAACTTACTTGTGATTACATAATGTATAAACTTATATAGCCATAAGAAAGTTAATATATTTGTCGAAGCCATAATTATAACTGCGTACAAGTTTACGTATTTGATATAAGATATTGTTGTCATCTGTCTTTGTCATCTGTCTCTCTCTATCTATCAATCTATCTATCTAGCTATTTTTTTTTATTTATCTCTCTATTTATATTATATTAATTAAAAAAATTGTAGCAGAAAAATATTTGGAAAGAATATAGAACATTGCAGTTACATGGTGAGTGTATGTGTGTCTTTATTATTATTATTATTATATTATATACATTGTAATATATATATTACATAATAAAAACTTTTACATGTGTAGGATGAAGAAGCAGAGAGACAAAAGAATGAAGAAACAGCATAAGAACAGCAAAAAGAAGAGTAGCAGGAAGCTTGCGGTACATATATGGGCAGCATAGTTGCGCCGCACTCTAAATGTGCATGTTGGCAGCAATGTTGCGCCTTATTATCTGAAGAAAGAGTAGAGGAATCACCAATGGCCATAATATATGATTATAATCACAAGCAGGAATGAGGAATAGAAGAAACATCAAGAACATACATATATTAAGAAATTTTTTTTATTATTAAATTAATTAAATAAATTAGAAAAAAAAATTAGAAAATAAAAAATAAATTAGAAAATAAAAAAATTAGAAAATAATAATAAAATTTTTTACAAAAAAAAACTCCCGACTGCTGCCAACAAAGTTTTAATGTTTAAACTAGAAAAAAAATTAGAAAATAAAAATAAAATAAAAAATAAAAATAAAAACAAAAAATAAAGTAAAACGAAAGAAAAATTAAAAATAAAAATAAAAATTAGAAAATAAATAAAAAATAAAAAACAAAATTAAAGTAAAAAACAAAACAAAAACAAAACAAAAATTAAAAATAATAAAAGAACAAAAAATTATAAGTATAAAAAATAAGCTTGTAAAAGTTTGAAATAATCACACATAAATAAAGTCTGTTGTTTATTATATAATTTTTCTTATTTAAATTTATTGTTATCATACATATTTAGCGCTATATAATTTACAAAAATTTCAGATTTTTGAATTCAAAAAATTTTTTTAATTATAATTATTATTATTAATTCTACAATTTACAGGAGCAGTCGGGAGACGCCGCGCTAAGTGTTCCGCAGCGTCAGTATACATATGCGTGTGTGCGTATGTGAGTGCATGTCAGTATGTGTATGAATGCGGGTATTCATATGTTCGTATGCGCGTGTTTGCGCGCATGAGTGCGTACATATGTGCGTACGTGCGCGCGTGACTTCGTGCGCGTACATGTGTATGAGTGTGTGAGTACATCCGTTGAGTATCGATATTTGTGTTTGTGTCTATTTATTACATAAAACGTGCGCGTGCGTATATGTCTCAAATTTAGCGCGGCGTCTGCCGACTGCTCCTGTAAATTGTAAAATTAATAATAATAATTATAATTAAAAAAATTTTTTGAATTCAAAAATCTGAAATTTTTGTAAATTATATAGCGCTAAATATGTATGATAACAATAAATTTAAATAAGAAAAATTATATAATAAACAACAGACTATATTTATGTGTGATTATTTCAAACTTTTACAAGCTTATTTTTTATACTTATAATTTTTTGTTCTTTTATTATTTTTAATTTTTGTTTTGTTTTTGTTTTGTTTTTTACTTTAATTTTGTTTTTTATTTTTTATTTATTTTCTAATTTTTATTTTTATTTTTAATTTTTCTTTCGTTTTACTTTATTTTTTGTTTTTTATTTTTTATTTTTTATTTTTATTTTTTATTTTTTATTTTCTAATTTTTTTTCTAGTTTAAACATTAAAACTTTGTTGGCAGCAGTCGGGAGTTTTTTTTTTTGTAAAAAATTTTATTATTATTTTCTAATTTTTTTATTTTCTAATTTATTTTTTATTTTCTAATTTTTTTTTTCTAATTTATTTAATTAATTTAATAATAATAAACTAAATAAATACATACGAGTACATAAAGATACTATTTCTACAATGAATAATACAAACGTTGTTTACAAAATTATTTGTTCAAACTGCGACGCTTCTTACGTGGGCCAGACTAGTAGAAGACTGACCACAAGAATTTCTGAACATAAGAAACACATTGTTAGAAATACTAATACTAAATCAGTAATAACGGACCACCGCGTTAATTTTAACCATGAATTTGATTGGGACAACATTAATATTTTAGATAAAGAAATTTATTACGGAAAAAGATCAGTATCAGAAATGATATACATAAAAAGACAAAATAATAGTCTCAATTTACAGACTGATACTGAAAATCTATCCGATATTTATATTGAAGCTATAGAGAGACTACCTAAACTCTAAGGTTAAATAACAAATACAAAATGATTATAATTGTTTGTCACTTTTCGTTTCCAACTGAGCTTCAGTTTCCTCTGAGCCGTTCTACTGACATGAGGATTTTACTAGTGTTACTGTTGTAACTGTTACAATTAAAATATTGTTACATCATAAATACATGTAAGTTTTTATTAGCATTTTTTTATACCATATGTTAGATTATTGTTTTATAACGCACTTGACTTTGGATCTTATAATTATTGAGGTGTATTGAGAAAATTATTTTAATTTATAGGATGCGATTAATATTTTATATTCTAACACCTGCCAACCTCGTAGTCAGAAAACTAGAGAGGATCGCTTCCCACAGTAACGTAAATGTGATAGCTTAGCGAGAGTCATATTAATCTTACGACGTTTTATTTCGTTTACTGATGTAACGGCGTTTAAATATGTTTATTAGACGTTTATACGTAAAAACATTTAGACTTTGTTGATTTTAATTTTGCTTTTTATACTGCGCTGAAGAAGATCCGAAAAACGATTTGGATCGAAACGTTCGCTTCCTAATTTGTTTCAATTTTCGAGTCTATTTTTATAGTTTTAATTTAAACTGTATTGTTTGTATCAGTATACATAAATTAGATGTAATAAATTAGTTGTTTAACCTTGATGTTGAATCTGCTCTTATTAGCCGCTTATATAAATTTATACAAAATTTTTTCAGCAATAATATTATATTTATTAATATTAAAAAGGATTATTAACATTAAAGAAAATTGAAATATCAACACGAAACATTAAATAATTATGGTTGAAAGTTGTTTAGATAAAAAAATCTATATTAATAAAATTAAATATTAACCTGAGAATGATTTAAATTTGTGTGCTTGAGATAGTTTGATTGATTTATATGCTACATCTTGTTCACAATCAGAAATAATGTCCGTTTTTGTATCCCTTGTCACTCTTCATCTCGTATCGTTCCAATGATCTATTACAGCTGAAATTTTGTTTCTGACAAGATATTCTAATAATTAATAATATTAGATAACTCTTACAAGGGAACGGTCGGAAGTGACCCTCACCGATTTTAATGAACTTGGAGTATGTTTTAGAGCATTAAAAAATATTAGACCTGTATTTTTTTAGCTGCGTATCTCGACATTTAAGGAGTAAAACACCTTCTTGAAAAAAATTGTATTTTTTGATTTCTGAGCTAATACCGTCGAAACAGTATAAGATATAAAAAAATGTTTGAAATAAAAGTTATAAAGATTTTTAATGTTCTTTGAACCGTGCAATCAAATTAAGGAGAGGGGGCGGGGTACTTGACATTTTTGAGAAATTTGACATTTTTTAAAAATTTTATTACATTGTTTGATACTTTGAAATTAGCATTTTAAAATCTTTCAATATTTAGATGACGTAAAATGTGTTATTATTTTGTTTTAGTATTTAATTGCGCTGAAGATGATCCAAAAAACAGATTTCAATGTACGTCTTTCTTCTTGATATGATATATTTATAATGAGTATTATATATCAAACAGAAGGGCGTACATTGAATTTACAATAAATACTTGTTAATCTCTTAATTACTGCGTTTGCGTTTTCAGATAGCCACTTGTTTACCATATTTGATATTGTTTTTTTTTTCAATTATAGCGGTATCGCGTGGAAAAAGTCTTGCCATCATTTTATTTGGTACGTAATGCGTGCCTTCGAATGTACAAAAATAATGACCTATTTCGCTATTTTCGACCCATCCAGTTGTTGAAGTCAGAGCGTCTAAATTAAAAATAAAAAATGTAAATAAAGAATAAATCAATGATAACTACGATTAAGTAATAAAGTGAAACGAGAAATAATAAAATTTATTAAATATATTGTAACACATATATAATAAATACATGTGATAAATAAAATAAACAGAATAACTAAATTAATAAAGGGATTAGAATAAACTAGAAGAAATGATAAAATATTTTTATAAATTGAGTTTGAAAAAGAGACGAGGCTGTAAATTAATAAATATCTTTTTCTAAAAAAGGCATGTATAAAGTCGATGATCGCATTTCTCAAAGTTTATTGTTATCGCTTTTTCGCGATGCTAATTGGTTGTCTCGATTCGCATTATATTCGTAGCATTGAGCAGTTGTCATCATGACGGTTATTAATAGTTTAACAGTAAAGCTCAAAATAAAATTAAATAAAATTATTATAAATAAAAGCATGAAACGAAATCAGATAATCGCACGCGTAGCGTGCGCTTGTGTTGTCTAGTATTTCAAAAACAAGATGAGTATCAATGATTTTCATTTATGTAACAAATTGTGTTCTTTTGAGTAAGTATTATGTAATGTGGTTATTTTTTTGCATTCTCATAATTACAAGAAGTATTGAAAGTCATAGAGCAGGGATAGTATACTTTGCGCTGCTGTTCGTTGCTGGCGAACATTTTTTCATGGCTATATTTATTTTTGTGCCAACCTATTATTACACCGGAAATCCTGTTTGCAGATTCCTGACTTTCATTTTTTTTATGTTTATGTTTTACAATCATTCCAACCGCAAATTTGATTTTTCTTAGTCGTCTATTTGAACGTTTCTGTATATTAAAATAAGATGGAAACAATGTCAAACTACTTAAACGGTGATAAAATTAATTTGAGCTCGATCATCTTTAACAAGATAATTATAAATTTCACTACCGCATATGGTGCTAGAGCCATACTAATAACATATCGTGAAAACGAGCAAGAAGATCTTTCTTCCGAAACTGCGGAGGATGCGAACGCAAACGGACCGAAGGCGAAAAGACGTAAAACTTACAACATTGCGATAGTCATGCAGAGAACGATTTTTCAAGGTGTAGAAAATATAGTTGATTGTGTGAACGCTAATTTAAATTGCCTAAATTTTATTTTAATTAATGTCAACAAATGTGCTCGATATTTAATTAACAAAATACAGTTAAATCTTCCCTGTCAACGGTAGCATCAATAACAGTATCGTGAAACTCACGATCAGAGGTAACAGTAAGGAAATAGAACGTAATGTACGCACCCAGCTGAAAGATTTAACATTTCTCGATGTATATTTTGAGATAATATTTTTAGAAATAATTTCACTTTATTTCGAACAAATTGTACATGCAATCATATCGAAACGTAAATGTTAATAATTATTTGACGAATATTTTCTTGAAATGTTTGTGAATAATTTTGTTCTGTAAAAATATTTTAAATATAAACCATATTTGTACTTTTAAAACCATTATTCGATTTTCTTTCACTTCCTTTTTCCAGAAATTTCCTCAACGTGCATGTTCCTGTTCACCTTCATTAAGCCGCGAGTTATTTTAAAATAAAATTTTATCTGACATCTTTTCAACAATAAGCATTCTTTCTAATCTACGATGATGTATTATTTTTTTTTATCGTGACACGAGTTGGAATGCTCGCCTGTACAAATATTTGCGTGTTCTTTTTCTTTTATTACCCTACAGCATTGTCAGCCACTACCTGCCACCGATTCCCGGTCGACCGCATGACGCTTTTCTTGGTCAAAATGTTTTTACCCCACCCCCGTCCAATATCGACTATTTGATTCGACGAGCTATCCTTGCCATTCGTATTCCCGAACCCCCATACCGTACTCTACGCAACTTTAGCTTAAATACCTCGTCTAATCCTTAGACTAGTAAAATCTCGTTTAGCTCAACATACTAGGACCCTGCTCGGAAACACGAAGGTCCCGGGTTCAAATCCAGAGAAAATCAGAAAAAATAAAAAAAAAATTCTCATCCCCACCTTTCGGGGTCAGTCGCCATTTTTTTTCCCCCCAACACCCTTTTCCCCCAACACCCGCACTCGGAAAAACCAGACGCCGGTGGTGGGGAGAAAGATAAGCCGCGACGCCAGAGAGGCCGGTGGTGGGGGTTTGTTTTGACAGGCCATACCAAAGATAAGATAAGACACGGCGCCAGAGGGTTCGGTGGTGGGGGTTTGTTTTGACGGGCCATACCTGCCACTATACTACTACTATCGAAATTTTGTCTTCACGTTTCGACTTGTGGTCTTTATCAAATGATTCTAAAATTATAAATACAACAAAAGCAATTACATCAACCATACGAGATTTCTCATATATAAGACAAACAAAGAGACATTTAAATACTCGGATTAAAGAACACAAAAATAATATAAAATTGCATGAGAGTAATCACTCAGTTATAAGTAAACGTAGAATGGATTTTAAACATGAATTTGACTGGGAAAATCCGAATATTTTATATAACGAGAGACATACAAAAAAGAGAGAATCAGCTGAAATATTTTTTATAGAAAAGGTTAACAATACGTTAAACGCTCAAAAAGACACTAACAACCTAAACAGTATTTATGATAAGGTCTCTAGAATCGTTTAAAAACTTATATTGTATTGACGAATTGCTTACATACCAACGAGATGTCTTAATAGACAGAAGTTTTAGTATATAGTGATAGATATGATTTTACTTGGACACTTGGGTTCGATTCCCGATTCAGCGATTTTCGGATCTATATTTTTCTCTTGCATTCATTTATTTATTTTCCGGAGGGGGGTTAAAAGGGGTATTGAAATTAAATCTCAAATATGAGATTATTTCATATTTAAAATCTTGGCCGTGTCCAAGTAAAATTTGGTGCCTTGTGCACCGGTATTTAATTCTAACGAAAAAATTATTTAGTTTCGTTAGGATAACGCATTGTCATCCGCGATTTGGCTCTTGTTGTCCGTCTTATACGTTAAATTTATATTTATATTACAGAGCCTTGTTAAAACTCTTATAATAATAATAATATTATAATAATTTGAAAACAAAATATAATACACAATCTCTTCTCATACTGACAAATAATTTATTGATACTAATCACCATGTTTCGACCATAGCTTTTAGTCCTTTTCAAGTGAACTAAAAAATACAAAGTCATTAGTAATTAAACCACAAAATTATAAAACAATACCACTATAAACGTAGTGATTAGTATCAATAAATTATTTGCCAGTACGGTCAAGAAGAGATTGTGCATTATTTTTTATTTTTAATTTTTCTGGCGGTCTTGACATATTTGATTATTAATTTGAAAATATTTTTGGATTGGATGGAAGACGCAGGGTGGCGAGAAAATGGTGAAATCCAATTTATTTAATACCCACCGTGAAACACGGATTCTGTGATAGTATCAAGCTATGAGTGCTGGAGAAGTCGAAAAATTATATTTCATTGATATAATAAATTATGAAACATATATTGCCATTTTGAAAAATAATCTAATCATTAATATGGAGAAACTTAAACTCGAAGATCAATACATTTTCCAGCAATATTCCCACTATTCCTCGGACAAATAATTGTCATTTCCTCTTACCTGAGGATCTTAACAATTATTTTTCAACGTCTATTCACTTTGCACTTGAGGGCTAAACACTTTTTTAACACCCTTCTTTCAAGCGTCGTGCACATATACAAGATGGTGAAAAATTAAATTTTCGTTGTCTTTGCGCATGTATATCCGCGATAGGCTCTCATAACGACTTATATCTTTCCTTAAAATGTTAAAATTTATATATTTTATTTTTATGATGTTATTAAGAAAGAAAGAAATTATAATATAAACAAATAAGATAATTATGCACTTTAGGGAAGCCATCTCCGATTATTTTGACCTTGACATATGTTGTCAAGGTCATAATTTTAAGTAAAAGGTTTCAATCTATGTTCGTCATTAATTACAAAGTTATTCACGAAATTAATCTAATAAATAAAACATTACGCAAATACTTTTTCACGCAAAGCGACGTCCCACATGGGTTTTCAATTTCGGTTTTCAATCACACACACATACAATACACACACACACACACACACACACACACGCACGCACGCACGCACGTGCACGCGCACACACACATACACACACACAGTAAAGTCAACGCGTGGGCGGGGGAGGGGCTTCCCCGTCCATAACGTTTACTTTATTACGCATAAATAAGTTTTGCTAAGCTATGTACACTCTATTAAATGATGTCATAACACAATGTCAAAACAAGGAGCAACTGCTAAAACCTTGTGATACTTATTGCGGACTACATACTACATCGAGGTCAAAGTCATTGAGACTATCTACCCCCATCGGCATATTTACTGTCATTATTTCAAAGAAAGCATCTAATCAGTTTTCACCATGAAATGTCTTTTTGAAAATAAATTCCGCCAAATAATGATTGAAATTGAATGCGAGAAATGCATAGAATTTCATATTTTATTTATTTCACTGCGAATTAACTGTTACTGTTCCAACTATAAAACCTGTATACAACGCAAACCGATATTTATTATCGATATAATCTGTACTAATATATAAAGACAAAGAGTTTGTCAGTTTGTTTGTTTGTCCTCGATGATCTTTAAAACAAGTAGACCGATTGAAATGCAATTTTAAGAGTTGATTCTTTATCATCTTGGGAATGTTATAGGCTGTGTAACATATTTTTATCCACCCACGTAAACACACGTTTATTGATCAATTTTTACGCAATCTGTACCAAAATTTTACAAATTTTTCGAGAATGCCATCTTGGGAATGTGGTAGACTGTGTAATATATTTTTATTCGTCTACCCACGCACCCACTCACGTAAACATATGTTTATTGAGCGATTTTGACAAAAGTATCAAATTTTTCGGGAATACCATTAATATTATTTTTATTAAATAAATATATTTATACATATAAGAAAATACATTTATTTTTTGAAAATACAAATTAACATTTAAATACAAAACAAATTGAAAATTTTACAAATTTTTTGGGAATGCTATTAATATCATTTATATTAAATAAAAATATTTATACATATAAGAAAATATATTTATTTTTTGAAAATACAACAAATTAATAATATTTAAAAAAATTAAAAGTAAATTATAAATTTAATTTTTTTTAATTTATTTTTTATTTTTTTTTAATTTCTTATTATTTTTATCACTCTTATCATTTTTTTCTTCTTTACGCTTTTCATTTTCTTTCTTAAACCTTTTCTTTTTACATTCCTTCTTTTGCTCTTTTTGTTCTTTCTCGAATTGATCTAACGCATCTAATAATAATTGATTAAACCCATCTTCGAATACTGAAATTTATAATTTATAAGTTAGAATATTATTTATGGCATCATGTAAAAGATTATTTTAATTCAAATTAATTATTGTTTATACATATTTACCATTATGAAATTCATTGATTTCTATTGATATTTCATTAATCGTTAAACATTTATCTTCTAATCCATTGGTTTCATTAATAACAACACTTTCTATTTTATTCGTTTTATTTATTTCATTAGCTCTTTCTATTTCATTCATTATTCTTCTATTATGCCAATAACTCTCTATTTTATTCATTTTTTTTATTATGCATATAAATAAAATTAATAAAAGATTAGTTTATGTTTGAAATCAAGTGTACCCGCGCGTTCCGGCCTTAAGGTACATAAAGGTGACCCAATATTGCATGAATTTGGACAAACGCGAAACGCGACCAATCACACGATTTTCCCCCGAAAGTATAAGGAGATACGAGAGCGTGCGGATCGAGGGAGAGTGGGATTACTCACTCTCTTTTCGGTTGTTTCGGAGCCCGGAAGGTGTGCCACTTGTTTTGTGCGCCGTAAAAATAAAAGGAGACAAGTTTTGAAAGGCTAAAGAGAGGAATTTGTAGAAGAGAATTCGAAGAGAGATCAAGCGAATATCATCTCCGAGGTATCAAGCGATATCAAACTACATTTATTCAAGAAGAAATGATTGAATTCCAATTGTCTGCAACAAACCCCCCCACACTACGGACAAGATTCTGGTTTCCTAAGGATTTTCGGTTTCGGTCAGAGCTCACGGGTTTGTCTGCAAATGTTTAATTCTACTTTCTTTGCTATCTCTCTCCCTCTCTCTAGTGAAATTAATCTCTCCTTTAACTCTATCTCGCTCGCGTACTCCTTATTCTTATTTTTTGAGACGGCCACTCGTGAGAAAGAAACAGAAACCTACGTTTCATGTCAACACGACAATTTAACTCAAGGGCGAGTGAAAACAATAAGACTTTACCGCCAATACAAATTCTCTCCGAGTCAACATTGCCGCCGATCACGAACCTTGCCGGTCGACTAACGAATTTTGTTTATACCGATTTATGTTAAGACTTGTATTATGAAATAAAGTGTTTGTGACTTAAATTCTATACGGATCTCCAAATTGCCAATTTATCTAATTCGTTAATCCTTCGAATATTAAGCCTCGTTTCGCACCTTATTCAAGGTGGATCCAGACATTCGTTTCAACAACTACCAAATTAAATTAATGGTTGTTTCGAAACAGTTTAATTAAAATTAATTACTGTTTATATTTACCATTATGATATTCATCGATTTGTCTTAATATTTCATTAGTTTCTCTTTCTCTTTCATTTATTTCTTCCATTATATAATTTTCAGTATCTCTTGCTATTTCATTCATTTCTTTTATTATAAAATTTTTAATTTGATTTTTACTATTTATTTGAGACATGATGGCATTTGATAACGTAATAAATATGTGGTTAGATTTACATACTAAATATCAATTTATGTCAATTGTTATATGTCAATTATTGATGTTTGAGACTCATTTCAAATATAAACAAGATATTTAAAAAGATATTTAAAAGAGAATATTTAAAAGTTTTAAATACTTTATTGGTGTTAAACAAGAAAAAGAAAATAATAGAAAAATGCAAGTACATATCTCGAGAATATTTAAAAGCTTTAAATACTTTATTGGTGTTAAACGAAAGAAAGGAAATAATAGAAAAATTCAAGTACATATCTCCTTCTTTGATATATGCTATCGAGTTGACTATACTGCTATCGACAGGTAACACCGGATTTAAGTTTCATTTTATTTGTGTTAAACCCAACCATTCAACTGAAGTAATTTTTAAATTTTAGACTTCGTCGATAAATACATCAAACTTTATTTTGATAACGGGTTTACATATCAAATAATTGGTTTAAGTTTTTCAATTAATTTATTTAAATTCATATAATTGATTACATTACTATAATATTTAACTGAATTACGACATCGTAATATAAATATCTATTAAATAAAAACAATTAACAAAAATAATATTGAAAGACAGATTGATATATAATTGTTAATGTTAAAAATATAAATTATTTAAATCATAAATTAAAAATTGATACAATATTAAAATACTTGATTTTAATTTAAGATCAAATTAAATTTAATTAATTGATTTAATATAATGTTAACCTTTGACTAGGCTTAAAATGCCAAAAGTAAAAACTAAATTATCTAGAAAAACTCAAGATGCGAGGAAAAAAGAATTAAATAGACTCAATGAGAACAAAGAGGAACATGATGCTTGTGTGAATCAAATAAGCTTAGCAAGATCTTTGAGGTATGCTCGAAAGAGCATTGAAGAGAGAAAATTGCGTTTGATGAAGCAGAAAATGAAAACTATTTTAAAAAGAAAACGAAAAACGACATTACAGAGATCTTTGTGTTTAGTTAATTAAAATTTTCGCACAACAATCAGTAGAGATCAGGAAACGCAAGAGAAACAGTAGGTATACTAGGCCGGTTCTAACCCGGGGGGAATGAGGGGGGGTGAGGGGCGGGGGGGAATCGGGGGCAAGGGGGGTAACGTCACGCGGGGGAGGGGGTCTTATCAGTAGATAAGCTTATCTTTTGTTTATAAACATATCAGATTACCTGATAAGGGGATCATATTACCTGATAAGGGGATCATGTTACCTGATATAATTATAAACAAGATAAGATAAGGGGATCATGTTACCTGATATGTTTATAAACAAGATAAGATAAGATAAGCGGCGTCTTTGAGCGGTATCTAAGTTTTCATAAACAAGATAAGATAAGCGGCGTCGTTGAGCGATATCTAAGTTTTCATAAACAAGATAAGATAAGATAAAAATTCTACGAATGGCTGCCGCCGTTTCTTAATCCAGGCTGAGCGCCGACAATTGGATATCTAAGTTTTCTCTGAAAATCCAAGATAAGATATCTATTACAGCGATATCTAAATTTTCTCCGAAAATCCAAGATAAGATAAGATAATTCTGCGAATTATTAAGAACAAAAGGTTTGCCGACAATCAAGCGGGTTGATACATGATCCATACAGGTTGCGACATGTTTGCGCAAGATCTGACGTGTCAATCCAGGCTTGGATCCGACGGGGTGAAATTTACACCAGGAAGGTAACGGGCGGCCTTATCTATGTATTTCTAAGAATTATCAGCGGGTAGATATCGCACAAATATTTCTCGCAAATTAACAATTGCATCATCATCCCACGAACAAAAGGATGATCAGGATATATATATAATGAGGACCGATGCAGCTGCCGGGCCATAGTACCACTGGCGAGCGCACGCTTCATTCGAGGTGCAAGAAAAAAAAGTTTAGTGTGCAAAGAAGTTTTTTTTGTAATAAGTGTGAAAAAGTGAATTTTTAAAAATAATAATGTACAAAGAAAAAATAATAATGTACAAAGAAAAAAATAATGTACAAAGAAAAAAATAATAATGTACAAAGAAAAAAAATATTGAATAAAATATACATTTTATTAAAATAAAAAAATGTTTTTCCTCCTCTCGCCACAGCATCCCTCTCCCGCAAAATCCAGACTTGGGTCTCTCTCTCGACGCGAGCTACCGACTCTCTCGCCACAGCATCGCTCTCGCCACAAAATCCAGGCTTGGATCTCGCTCTCGCCGCGAGCCGCGCGTTGCCTCTCTCTCGCTCCGACGGGAGAGCGCGTATACCGCCGCGCGCTACCTCTCTCTCTCGCTCCGACGGGAGAGCGCGTATACCGCCGCTGCGGCCCGTCTTCTCTCTCGAAATGCGTGCGTCTCTCTTACTCTTAATGTCGTGTGCGCCTCGTAAGATAAAATTATCGATTCTGCCGCAGCATGGATGTCTTATCTCGTAAGATAATAATATCGATTTTTTCTCGCTGAATGCAATGTCCTTGACAAGATAATTATCTCTCGCAAAGTATGTAATGGGTGGCGCGCAAATAAAGTACACCATGATATATACATATAAGTATTTATTTGTCTTATATTTAATACATAATTATATATAAAGTTTTATTACATATTAAAAACTAAAGCCACCAGCTCGCAATCGACAAGTTGGTGCATGTCGAAGGCGTTGCTAGCGCGTATCGCATTCGGCAATTCTCTCGCATTCGTTACAGTGGATGCAATATTGGAGAATTGCGTATGTTTGATATCGACCGTTGCGATGAGCCTCGTCAATCGATCGAACATTATTTCGATGCATGAATCAAGCTCGAACATACGACGTAACGTCGATTCGACCATCATGCGCACGTCCGCTGATTCGAGACTTATGAGCTTGGTGTCGTTTATCTTGTGAAATCGCACTGTTAGCGGCCCGACACTTATGCAATTATACACATCGTTGTTGGAGGAGGAGTCATTGTTCAGGTAATTGTGAATAGCGTGGCGTTGCTCGTAGAGTCCTTTCCACGTTTCAAGAGATAGTAATAGCTGTTTTCCCCGATGATCTCCTATGGCGATCTCCACATAACTCGGCGGATCCACTCTGATGCCGATTTCGAGGAATTTGAATTCCGTTGCCGTCAATGCGTATTGTCTTCCAAGTATGCGAACCGCACGAGGCTCCAGCGAAACGCTGTAAAAATTAGATAAAAAAGATAAAATAAAATTAAAAAATATAAAATATATAAAAGATACAAAAAAGTTATACTTACTCGTCGCATTTCTTCTCGCACGTTTCTTCATGTCTCGGCATGTAGTAATTCATGCTGCTGCTGCTTCTTTGAACCGAGGGTATTAAAAAGTGAACCGTCAGTTAGAACGGTCTACGAAAGACTGATTATATAATAAGGTACTAATAATCGAGTAACGGTCATTTTTAAAATATTAGGAGAGGGGGATTCTTAGAAATATATCTGGAGGGAAAGACAAATTATTAAAAGTAGTGGGGGTAAAAGAAATTCTTAGAAATACGATTGCGTGAGAAATTTTTAAAAGTAGTAGGGGTAAAAGGAATTCTTAGAAATATCTGGTTAGGAAAAATAACAAAAAGAATAGTATGTAAATAATATGTTTATTCAAAAAACGGATGATCGTCGCGATTAGCCGACCACCAATTGAATAATTTAAATACATTTTGTAACGCGCAATTTTTTACATGTTTATTACATCGTAGAGTATATGTGGGATCTAATTTATTTAATGCAGGCACATCTTCATATATGGCATCCAAGGTCTAAATCATGAAACCGCTGCACACATCGTCCACTATTTCGGCAAGCCACTCTCGCTTTTCGAGTCCTTTTACATACACGAGAGAGGACTCTTCTTCTTCTTCCTCCTCGTCTTGTTCATTTATGCCATTGATAGCTGCCGTGATCAAGCGCTGAGCCATGCAGTATGGAACATTTCCATCCTCCCAATGCAAGCTGTGATGATGCTGAGTTATCCATGAGGCCTGGCGCCTTTCCGACTTTATAAGCACGCTCCACGGCACAGGGCATGCGAAGAAATAGTGCGACATGATATATCCTCTTCTCAGGATTCCCGCTTCCTTCACGATAAATCGCTTGTTTAGGATAAATCCTTGCAGGTCGACAAACGTTGGTGCGGACATGATCTCTTCGATGTGAGTCAGTCGAGAGGTATTACTTCACTAACATCAGACATCTCGCATCATCATGATTATGTATCCTTCCTCCCCTCCCTCACACGCGTAGTTGTGTAAACATTTTTAGGTGATTTTGCGCACAACGTTGGTCAACGGGTTGTACTGGATCACGCGATCGTGCATGATGAGGCAGTACGCAGTGGTATTATTAGGTATATTCTCCTTACACTCAAATTCCAATCTCACATCCACCGTTGCGCTCTTGACCGATTCGTTTTGTCGAGAACAATCGATAATCACAAACGGACCGTTTTGTAAAAACCGTGTAATGGTGAGGCTCGGCTCGAGATACTCGTATCCGTAATAATTTTTGCAGAAACGCGCATACGTGTCATACAGAATCGACCATCTGTTTCTATCGAAATCCAGATTCATGTCGTCGTACGGATAACATTCCGAGTTCAAATAGAGTTTCACATTGATTAATTTACAGTTGTCGAATCGACTCGTATCCTCGGACATGACATTTTTACGCCATGTCTGCAGAGCAAAAATTACATATCGCGGCTTCTCCAGTTGAGTCGCGGTCTTAATGGCCCACGAATGCTTGGTCGTACGCTGCAATAGCGGAAATTCGTATAAATCCCACGAGCGGAAACCCATGCTGAGGTAACGTCCGCTTTCCAGAGCGCGCAGCATCGACAGCTTCTTAATCTCGCTCAACAACACGTGTGGCATTCGCCATTGTATCTTGAATATGTTGATCACAGGCTCCAGTGCAGAATCTCCATACAGACAATTATTGTCGTTGCGCGCTCGTATTAGGATCAACTCATGACGCGCATTAATAACAACGCGTTTGTAATCCTTGCAAAATCCCAGCAACATGTGCAGCGGCACACAAAAATTAAAGTATCCATTCACAGTAGTCGGGCTATCCCAGCCTGCATTTCGCATAATCACGCTTCTATCGGATGACATTGTTACATAGTTTTTCAGCAGACTTGTTATTCCCACATTCCTGTTGCGATCAATCTCCACACCATCGAGTTCATAGCAAATTTCGTCAAACATGAATGCGACGCAATTATTTCCCAGCATCACATTGGATCCCTCAACTGGATGAGTTATCCGCAGTTCACCCTCGATGTAGAGGAAACTCTCATACGGCAACGTATATAAATCCTGTTGTTGTATGGGTATTCTTATCTCGTCGCTGTATCCAAATGTTGTGTTGGCAAACGGGTTGTATGTGTGAGTCTCAATCTTGACGATGCGATCGTCAAAGACTGGCTCTTCCTCGATGTTGAGAATCTCAGTCATTGTTAAGATGGCGCGCACCGCAAATCCCAAAGATTGTAAAAACGCAACGTTTGACGAGGTGAGTCTCTTCTTCGTAGTTGATCGGATATTCGCGGATGAGTTACTGCTGGTCTGATTGTGTTCTTCGTGTCTTTATTCAACACGAGCATCCCGTCGCACGAGGGTGGCCCGCCGTCGTACGTGCAATCTAATTGTTATCTCTTCACCTCGAAAATCGAGCAATCGTCCCTCCTGGTCAGTAACGCGTAACACTAAATCAGTAATGCTCCGTACGAAGACCGGCAGGTAAATGATCTGCGCCGGCGTTTCCGATATCTTATATCCTGGTGGTACCCTCGGTGAAAATTCGTGTATCGTGTGAACGAGTTTATCGTTGCTGTATGCACCCGCGGTCACGTTACACTCTATGCGGATAATGTTCACGTTGATAATATTAATCGCCATGTTCGATTTGTGCCATTTTCGCGGTTGTAGTATACGATTCGAGAATCCCAGCAGCGATCCAATGTTGTTGGGCATGCTAAAGTTTATTCTGTAGGCACACTTGATCTCGCTTCTCATCGTATTGTAATTAGCGCGGAGCACGATTGGGTAATCTTCATCGTCGACACCTTTATCGCTAACAGCATTATGTTTTCGGGAAAGTGCGCGTTTCAAAAATTCATGTATCGCTTGCAGCTCGTACGATCCCTCGGGAATCGTAATTTCCGCGTCGTCTGTGCCGTAGTAAAATTTATTATTCAAGGAATTCACATTCGATATAGTGTGATAAGTTTCAAAATCCGTCAGACCGAGCTCGTAGTCCGCGTCGCTCAAATCTATGGGCGGAAAGTAGGTCGCCGCGGGGACGCTACTCTTGCCAGTCAATGTTAGTGTTAGCGACATGTTGACAAAACTGAGTTAAATAGCACAATGTCAGTCTTTAAATTCGCGGCGAGAAATCTCGGAGAAACTGCAAGCACAACTGTCCACAGATACTCTGATTATACGTTTGATAAGAGGTGTAATTGTATTCCAATTTCGGCACATTTAAATATCGCACCAATTCCTCGGGTGGTCGAAGATTGCCAAAACTGTCGAAATAAATTGCGCGATTTCCCCTTTTTGCATACGCCACCCAATGAGTGCCAGGACCGTCTGTGCTGTCCAGATTGACGATACCGCTCTCATTTTCTCGCGCGCCATTTATCGGTAAATTATTGCGCATAAATACACCTTTAAAATATGGAATGTGCATACGTTTTGCAAGTTGTAGCAATTGCACATTTGTAGTTACACCTTGCGGCATTTTTAACGTTTTTTTGACGTTTGTTTTTTCCTCGCTCCTCGTCCATATTTGTAAGGGGCGAGATACAGTCCGCGGCCTTCCATGGCGCGATTGTGGCGTAGTATCTGACATTGCGCGGCTTTATTGTCGTTCACCGCTTTTGCTACGCCAGCCGCTCCGCCGACCAGGGATCCGAGCGCGCCCAGCATTGGTAAAATCGGTAAAAATCCGCCTCGTTTTGCTGCCGAAAGTATCCTCCTCTTCGTCTTCCTCTTTTTCGTTTTCAAGCCCATGCCGAGCTTCGTCTTGGCTTTCATCGCTGCCCAGACAACTGCGGCCGCGGCTCTCTCACCGAGACTCGAATTTTTCGCGACGATGCGAGTTTTCGCTTTCTCGGCGAGTACCTCATCCGCCGCGTGTCTCTCGGTGAGTTCGCTGCTCTGAGAGTACGCTATATCGTGTTCACGGCACGCCGCGTCCAATGGGTTGATCACCTCTAGCCAATCGCTTTTCCAAACGAGTTCCCGGGCCGCAAAATTGATAGCCGGGAATATGAAGCTCGACCGGAAGTGCGTTTATCGCACGATTTAATAGACCTGTGCCTATTTTCGTTGACATCCGCTGCAATCTCTAGACGATACTGAGCAAAGCGCGAGTCCGCGCAGCTATAAATAGGCGGACGTTGGAGGTCAAATCGGGAGTGAGAAAATGAAATTCGTGCGACAACCTCTGACGATACGAGTGATGAATTACGACGACAGAGTACGCTGCAGCGTGAACGAAGGTGTGCGCAAACACGGTACGATGCTACCGACAACTATACGCGCGATCGCGCAAGATTCGCCGTGTAGCGCAACCTAAGGCGGATACCGATACCGTCAACAAATTGTACCTGGAGGAGTGCTTTAAAACATTGATGGTCCAACAGAAAGAGTTAGATGAGAAGCTGGCTGCGTTAGAGAAGGATGTACGAGCGTTGGAGACTGCGATAAAAGAACTTTTGCGTGCGCCAAACACTATCTCAGACATCTAATGAGCGGTTGGCTCGGAAACGTCTATCAAACAAACGTCTAGAAGAAGTGGTTGCAAACAAACAGCTACGATCAGCGTGCTACCGAACAACAATGAGTGGCAACAATGAACGACTCGGAAGCAGCAGCTGTGAACGACCCGGAAGCAGCAGTGAACGACCTGGAAACGGTGGTGAACGCGACCGCTACGATCGAGGTTACGATCATGTCAAACAGGGTTGCGAACGAGGCTACGAACAAGTCCTTAAAGGTTACATACAAGGCTATCACCAACTCAGTAAGGGTTGCGAACAGGTCAGGGACGGTTACGATCGATTCAAAAGCGGCTGCAAACGGATCAGAAACGACTGTGAGAAAGGCTGCAAACGAGTCAAAGACGATTTTCGAATGGGTCAAGGACGGGAGTGAACAACGCTATAACGACTACCTAACCCGAAAGAACCCCGAAACAACGTGGTACGAACGTGAAAGAACCCCAAAACAACGTGGCATGAACCCCGAAAGAACCCCGAAACAACGTGGTACGAACGTGAAAGAACCCCGAAACAACGTGGTACGAACGCGAAAGAACCCCGAAACAACGTGGCACGAACCCCGAACGAACCCCGAAACAATGTGAACGAACCCCGAAACAACGTGAACGAACCCCGAAACAACGTGAAAGAACCCCGAAACAACGTGAAAGAACCCCGAAACAACGTGAAAGAACACCGAAACAACGTGAACGAACCCCGAAACAACGTGAACGAACCCCGAAACAACGTGAAAAAACCCCGAAACAACGTGGCACGAACCCCGAAAGAACCCCGAAACAACGTGGCACGAACGTGAAAGAACCTCGAAAGAACCCCGAAACAACGTGAACGAACCCCGAAACATTGTAAACAAACCCCGAAACAACGTGAACGAACCCCGAAACAACGTGAAAGAACCCCGAAACAACGTGAAAGAACCCCGAAACAACGTGGTACGAACGTGAAAGAACACCGAAACAACGTGGTACGAACGTGAAAGAACACCGAAACAACGTGGTACGAACGTGAAAGAACTTCGAAACAACGTGGTACGAACGTGAAAGAACACCGAAACAACGTGGTACGAACGTGAAAGAACACCAAAACAACGTGGTACGAACGTGAAAGAACGAGAATGAATAGTGAAAATAACAACGAGCAACATAGTTTGGAGAGAAAGGCAGTTGGTAAACGAGTTGCACGCGTCAGCGAGAAAAAATTTCCCTCGAAGGCATGTCATAGTGCGAGGATACGATGATCTGTGGCAAGCCGACATTGTCGAGATGCGTCCGTACTCCCGTTTCAACAGAGGTTACCACTACATACTCACCGTCATCGATGTGTTGAGCAAGTATGCGTGGGCTGTACCACTCAAGAGTAAAGGAGGAAGCGAGACAGCTGACGCAATCGCTGAGATAATTCGAGACAGCAAGAGATGTCCGAAAAACATGCAAACCGATAACGGGAAGGAATTTTACAACGCCGATGTGCAACGACTTATGCGAAAACATGACATTAATCACTATTCGACATATTCGGTATTGAAGGCGTCGGTCGTCGAGCGATTCAATCGCACGCTAAAGAACGACATGTGGAAGATGTTTACGCTGAATGGCACTTACAAGTGGTTCGACATACTGCCACGCCTCGTATCAGATTACAACGGACGCAAGCATCGAACGATTGGTATGCGACCCGCCGACGTTACCTCCGCGATCGCCGAAAGACTCTTGGCTACCGTGTATAATCGTGTAAAAATCGCGGGCCCGGCAAAGTTCAAAGTATAATTTTTTACTAGTTAAATTTTGATATTCCGAATGTAAAATTTTTAGTTTTTCTTTATCCAAAAATGACGCTAATTTGTCGAGACTAGCGCTGAGAAACTTGTACGAATCGATAAACCGTAATTTGATATAATTTTTCGAATTATTATCTTGTGTCAATCTAACAGTCTTCGAGAATGAAATGTATTTTTCCTTTGTTATCGGCAGTAATTCGATTTCCCCTTCGAACGCTGTGGCTATGTCCTCGATAATAAAATGTGCGTCGTAGCCGGACAGATTGTGAAAGACTATAGGGATACAAAATGATTCTTTGTAATTTAAGTTACAATTTGAATGCGCAGGACCCCTGTACCGCCCGGTGAGGTGGCAATGATCGCGGACGCGTGTATCGTCTTCGTCAAACGGTTTTTCACAAATGTGACAATGCGTCGCGGTGCGAAATTTTAACCACTCGTCAGGCGTTAAATTTATCATGGGGACATTGGTCGTTAAAATATTTTTTACGCGGATTGCTAAATTTTTAAGCTGTTCGGCGAACCATGCGACGCAATCGACACTACGGCGGGAATTGTATGCGCATAACGAACTGTCGTACGAACACTGTACATAGTACGCGATGCTGAACACTTGATGGTGTTGATAATTTTTGGCATCTTCGGTCTTTGCTAAAACACACTCGAGGTCTGCGTACACCACAAACGGAAGCCGCTCCTTCCTCGTGTAGTTGTCGAAGCTGAGCCACTTGTCATTCTCGCTCGGCAGCCGGATAACGCAGTTGTTCAGTTTCCCGCAATCTTCCATATGCGCCTGCAATTTATCCACCGCTCCGAAATAATGTAGGCATCTGTAAAAAATAAAAAATTTAATGAAAATTTAATTAAAATATAATTTAAGTTTAATATATACTTACCGATCGCAGATATATTTTTTATGAGCTTTTTTGCTCAGTTGTGAGCTGACGAGGCGAGACAGATTTTTTATACACGCGAAATGTCCAACGCTGTTTTCGTCCTCCACGTACAGCAGATTGACGTGCCTGTCCTTCTTTTTTTCCGAAAGACGCAACGGGACGATGTTCTCGTTCTCGATGATGTACACGTTTACGGAGATGTCGTTTGCAAGTTCGAATTTTTTAATTTGATTCACAGTCACTGGAAACTCAATGTTTTGGAGGTTCAGCACTGTAGTGTAATGCGGATAGGAGGATTCTTGTTCCACATGTCTTTCAGCGGGGTACAGAGCGGCCACCACCGACCATGCGAAACACGCATTGTCCGCTGATCGCACATTAACAACCGCTCTCTTTGCCATAATCTTTTGCGGTAATTTGACATGGCACCCTGCGCGCATTGAATTGTACTTATTTACATTCACTGTCAAATCTATTATCCGCGACAATGCCCAGCCGCTATCGCGTTCCTGGAACTTTTCTAGCGATGCTAGCGTGGGCTCGATTACGCGGCGCTCGTACCACTCGTGTACATCGGACGTGCGAAAGAGTTCAAAGTTTCTCGTGTTAATACTTTTATTGGCACGCTTGTCACTGGACACAAATTCACCGTTGAAAACAGTGTTCACTTTTACACTGATGTGTCTCTGCAGCACATTCTCCACGTTCTCGACTACAATGTCTGCGGCATTTTCCAAAAACTGACGCGGTTCGATGTGGTCTGCGTTAATTATCGCACCGGACAGTATACGGCTATCGAACGCCGTATCGATTTCGCGCCAAACGAGTCTTTGCGCGTTATTGCCGCCGCCACTGAATCCGCCGCCACTAGGCATGGATTCACCGACATGCCGTCTCTGCAAGCGCACCTTTGCACCCTCGAGTCGCGCTATTCTCGCCACCAGAGATTGTCTATGTCCAATCGAGAGACGCGGACGCTTGGCACGGCTGCGTTCTTCCAGCTCTTCGATAAATTCTTCGCACTCTTGCAGCCATCCGAAATATTCGCCCAAGTTAACAACTTGGCGAGAACGCTCTAACAGGTCGCGCTCAACGTTCTCCATTTTTGTAAAAAATTCACTTTTTTACACTTATTACAAAAAAACTTCTTTGCACACTAAACTTTTTTTTCTTGCACCTCGAATGAAGCGTGCGCTCGCCAGTGGTACTATGGCCCGGCAGCTGCATCGGTCCTCATTATATATCCCGATCATCCCTTTGTTCGTGGGATGATGATGCAATTGTTAATTTGCGAGAAATATTTGTGCGATATCTACCCGCTGATAATTCTTAGAAATACATAGATAAGGCCGCCCGTTACCTTCCTGGTGTAAATTTCACCCCGTCGGATCGGATTGACACGTCAGATCCTGCGCAAACATGTCGCAACCTGTATGGATCATGTATCAACCCGCTTGATTGTCGGCAAACCTTTTGTTCTTAATAATTCGCAGAATTATCTTATCTTATCTTGGATTTTCGGAGAAAATTTAGATATCGCTGTAATAGATATCGCTGTAATAGATATCTTATCTTGGATTTTCAGAGAAAACTTAGATATCCAATTGTCGGCGCTCAGCCTGGATTAAGAAACGGCGGCAGCCATTCGTAGAATTTTTATCTTATCTTATCTTGTTTATGAAAACTTAGATATCGCTCAAAGACGCCGCTTATCTTATCTTGTTTATGAAAACTTAGATATCGCTCAAAGACGCCGCTTATCTTATCTTATCTTGTTTTTCAGGTAACATGATCCCCTTATCTTATCTTGTTTATAAACATATCAGGTAACATGATCCCCTTATCAGGTAATATGATCCCCTTATCAGGTAATCTGATATGTTTATAAACAAAAGATAAACTTATCTACTGATAAGACCCCCTCCCCCGCGTAACGTCACCCCCCTCTCGCCCCCGATTCCCCCCCGCCCCTCACCCCCCCTCATTGCCCCCGGGTTAGAACCGGCCTAGTATACCTATTAGAAACAAATAAAATGTCTCGATGAACAACGGTTACAAGTTGTAGATAAAAGAACACGAGAAACAGTTCCACAACAAATAAGGCGACTTAAAGAACGACAGCGTTCAGTTCGCAATAGAACACAATCTCAGAATTGTTGAACGGAGAAAGAAGTGAAAGAAGGAAAGGCGGAGAAGAGAGGATGGTGGGATGAAGAATGTAGAGAAGAAAAAAGGGAGATAAAGGGGGAGCTGAGGAGGTAAAGGAGAGAAGGGGGAGAAGGAGAGGAGTACAGAAGAAGAAGAGGAGAATATGAGAAGCTATGTGAGAGAAAGAAAAGAGAGGAGAATGAGAGGTAGAAAAAAAGCGGCGGAAGTAAAAAGAGAAAAAGAGGTGTGGGAAATAGTGAACAAGAAAAGGAGGAAGAAGAAGGGAATAAATGAGGAGATTGAGATGGAAGAGTGGAGAGGATTTTTTATGAAGCTATTAGGAGGAGTAGAGAAGAGAGTGGTAAGAAAATTGAGAGAAGAGGAGGGGGAAAGGGAAGAAGAAGAGAGAGAAGAAAAAGAAATAAGGAGAAAAGAGTAGAGAAAAGCAATAAAAAAATTAAAAAAAGTTATTTTATGTATATTCTCAAATCACACGCTCCTGAGGCGCCAGCGGGTTGTAGACGATGCGCGACAAGGGGAGTTGCTAGGCGGAGTCAGCTGAAAATCGGCCAAGTTTTATATAGGCTACTATATGAGGACCATGCTTTCCGCGGTTTGATTAAAAAGGCTTTGAGGACCACACAAAGCGCGGTCCGAAACGCTAGTTGTTAATCATTTTGTAATTAATTACAAACCCCGCTTAAAACCTTTTGGAGGGTACTCAGGGTCATGACCTTGACAACATATGTCAAGGTCAAGATAATCGGAGGTAGCTCCTTTAAGATGCACAATTACCACAAATAATTATTAAAACAAATGTTTATTACTTATAATTGAAAAATAAATTCTTCTTTGTAAGAATTTTTAATGTACAAAGACTTATTAGATCTATTACACTTCATTTCAAAAATCACTTTACTACCAAAATGACACATTTACAAAAATGTTTATTGACAAAATTAGCTTGTTTTCATTTCCTTTATAACCACTTGAAGTTTGTCAATCTAATTTTGAGACCCTGTATGTATACAATATATGTATAAGGTATCCATAAAATCCCCATCTCTATATTTTTGAAACGGCTCAAAATTATTAAAAAACCACGAAATACATTTAACTGCGAAATATAGCGAATGGGTATATATTTTATAGACATCCTATATACATATGTGCGCGTGCACGCGTATGTGCCGCGGGTGTGTGAATGTGTGCATGCGTATTGCTTTTTTTACTACGTACACAAATATATTTATTATTCTTATTGCGTAGGTGAACGTGTTGATTTTATTTTAAGTGCAAATCAAACTTTGGGTTATTACTGGATACACGTACGAGGACTTGGAGAATGTGCAGAAAGAGAAATATATCAATTAGCAATTCTTGCATATGAAGGCAGTTCTGAATCATCATTATCATTATATCCAGGATATTTTTTCGGTACATCCAGAAATGTTGTAAGTATTGTATATAGAAAATTTTACAAAAAAAAGGTTCGTGAAAAAGTAAACGAGGTGAAAATTTCTATTCTCATTTTCATCCCAAAAACATTTAAAAAATTTTAAGGATTTTTGTTTCCGGAAAATAAAAAAAAATAGGCGTGGAAAAAGTGAAGGGATGCAAGTGTAAAAAAAGCGGTTGACTTTGTAAAACAAACAATGAACTTATTCTAATCTACCAATACAAGAAAAAACGTAACAAAAACGTAAATAATCTGATTTAGTGATTACGAAACGAGCGACTCCGAAATAATCGCGAAAGGCGATCGGCGTGTAAGTCTGCGTTCTGCGAGCGACAAAAAAGGCACGGTTAATTGTCCGAAAACGATTTGTGCATGTTTTGGTGAAAAACAAGAAATCTGGCGTGGACGCTTCGGGACCTTAAGCCGGGTATCTATCAACCGCGCAAGATGTTTGCAAATGTTTGTGAACGTCACAAACGCTTACAAAATTATATATTTTTATTATATTATATTATAGTAGGATCCGCGAAAAAGAATCGGGCCTTTGGGTGACTAGACCGGGACTCGAACCCGGAACCTTCCGCTTTCCGGGCGACTGCTCTAACCATTAAGCTACCTAGGCCCTCTGCCCAAACTTCTCCGCATCACCCACTTACGCGTTATAGAGGAGTCCCGATACTACATTATTATTATATTATTATAATATTATTATTAGTTTTACAAGCGCTCGTAACGTTCACAAACGTTCGCAAACGTTTTGCGCAGTTAGTGGATACTCTGGCTTTTTATTTAAAGGATTCTTTATTTTTGCCGCGCACGCGCACGACGTCTTGTCTCGATGTTTTGCCCCGGGAAAAACACGCGCGAACAGCTAATCGAAAGACCAGAAAAAAGGGAAGTCGTTGTCCTGCCTTCGCGCGCGTGTTTACGCCGGTCTACCTGATTATTTTCGAGTTGTCAAATTTTTATTTAGAATATTTACGAAACAATAAGCACTTAGCTCTATTAGCTATTAACCTATAACTTTGACACAACAACAAAGTTGACGAGGACAAAAATACAGCGCAAAGAACAACAAACGACCGTTCGCCGCACCGAATATTTTATAATGATAATCTTAAAAAATTTACATAATTTGCGAATGTATCGGCCGCTCTTGAACATGATAAAATACATGTATGAAAAAGTACAAGATTTCTGAAAGAAAATCTGAAAAAGTACATTTTCTAAACTATGTCACAGATTTTAAGAGCATACTTTAGAGGTAAAAATAAAAAACATTTTATATAAACATGGATCCAAAAATATTTTCCTTCCAAGTTGTATCCTTCTAAAATTGGGAGAATAAAAACGAAAAATGTATTAAAAATTTCAAAATTTTAACGATCTGCAAAAAAGTCTCCGAGAGCTACATTACATTTTTCGGTTTAAACTTCCTTCTACAATACATTTTTCGATATAATGTTTTTTAATATATATATAATATATATATATAATATTAAACATATATAACATATATATATACATATATATATATATATATATATATATATTTAATGTTTTTTTTTAATCGGTCAACAGAGCCAAAGCACGAAAAATTAATTATTCGGAACTGTATCTTTTGGTTTGAGATCACTAAGTTCCATATATAAATTAATCTCGAAACTTACATATGGAAAAATAGGCGCGAAAAATATAGGTCCGAAAAGTCGCTGAAGCGGGAATCGAACCCGCGTCTTTCACTTTCCGGGCGACTGCTCTTACCAACTAAGCTATTCAGACCCTTTTTTTCTTTTTTGTCGCTGGGGAAACCATCATGGTACCGTACACTCCCGGGTAGGGGTGAGGGTTATGTAGGACTTCTTGTTCCCCTTAATCGAGCCACGAATGGTTCGACCAGGGGGCCCAAGACCTACCGCACTAAAACCCCAGCGGGTGTCCACCTCGGGCGTTGGATAGGGGACAGCGAGGATGCTGGAATCCCATGCCGTCTCGCCGCCCCCCCCCCGCCAAGCCATCTCCGGGGAGCTGCCTCAGCCTTGCGGCCAAGACCTCTCCCCGACCGCGCAGTCAATGACTGCGCGGTTTTCGTCCCGGTTGCGGCGCAGGGCGACACAGACCCTACGCCGCACCCTCCCAAAGAGTTTGGGGGGCGGGGCCATGGCTCGAGAGCACCCGCTCGAGCCATCGCCCCCCGCCCCCACGGTGGTCGCGACCCCCAGATCCCCTAGAGGATGATCCGGTTTGGCGTTCCACTGGGGGAGCCTTCACCAGAGGGCTCCTCTCTGAAGGAGAGGAACCCTCTTCCGTGGACGGCGTTGCCCTCCCCCCGGGTGCCCCCTGGCTCCCGGTGAAAGAGCCCCACGCTTTACGTCCTCACAGAGGGGGACCCAGGCGCCCCGGCCGGACCGGCAGTGCCGGTCCGCCGGGGACGCGTGGCCCCCCTCGGCCCCCAAGCTATTCAGACCCTTTCGATCCTATATTTTTCATTTGCCTTTTAGTAGATGTTAGTAAATAACGCCGTGATTAGGCCAAGGCGTGAATAAAATCAGAAAGAAATATTTTTATCGGCTCTCAATATTAAGAATATAAATATGTTTTTTTCAAACCAAGAGATACAGTTTCGAATAATTAATTTTTCGTGCTTTGGCTCTGTTGGCCGATTTAAAAAAAAAAAAACATCATATTTATATTTTTAATATTGAGAACCAATAAAAATATTTCTTTCTAATATATATATATATATATATATATATATATATATATATATATATATATATATACATGAGTCACTTAAGGCCGACCACCCGAATAACTTCCTTATTTTTTATTATAGAAACCAATATTTTAAATAAAAGTTGTAGGGTTTCAAAAGATCTATTTATTTGCGCTATGAGTTTGACCTTGAGTGGCATTGCCAAAGTCAGAACTAGATCACTTTGATTTTTTTAAATGGAACACTTCTTTTCTTATTACATATTCTTGTAGTTTATTTCGAGAGCTTTCTAAAACACTGCATAATTTTTATTTTTCTTTAAGCAGTTTCCGAGTTATGAGGCATAAAGTATCTTAAAAAATATTCATTTTACGATGACTTTACCTTAATAATTTTATGCACAAAATAATAGGAATCAATTGGTGTTGTCTTTACAGCAGTAAACTTTTCCCTAACAGAATACTCGCGGTTTTATCCATTCAATCAAACTGAAATGTTATGATCTGGGTTAAGACATTAATTTCACTCCTTTTATTTGTTGTTCTCTTAGCTCTTATCTATTCAATCAAACTGAAATGTTATGATCTGGGTTAAGACATTAATTTCACTCCTTTTATTTGTTGTCCTCTTAGCTCTTATCCGCTGTTTTTTTATCCACGCTGCCAGTTTCTTTAAATATTTCTATCACTTCAGAAAAAGTACAACGCGATGGACAAGTACAATCAGGAAATATATTTCTGTACGTGCGTAGTTTTCCTCGTACATTGACTTTGTATTGTACATAAAATGTAAACAAACTCTTATATGAAATGTGATTTTGAGTGCCTAATGTAAACAATCCGCATGTAGTCTCCGATGTGCCTTACACTGTGCTAGTCTGAATTGTAACAGTGAAAAGAATTATTTTTGCTTTTCTATTATACCTTCTTACTCAAAAAAAGAGAAAATTGACATGATTTTTATTTATGATGAAAGTGATCAATGTACGCGGGACGCATATACAGAAACAAATTTCCTGATCGCACTTGTCCATCGCGTTCTACTTTTTCTGAAGTGTAGGCGAGAGGGGTTTTTCAGGATCTCGATCGGGAGATTGTATTGTCAGGATAGACCAAGGCTGAATATATATTCCAACGTTAAATATGTATATGTATATTGTTTATTGCGAGACTTATACATCTTCAAGTCGTGCCGTGAACGATTTCAATCCTTTCGAGCTGTGTGTTACAATTTCGCCGTCCGTTCCGAGTTCAAGAGAAGAAGCGTCTGTTCAAATGTTCAAGAGAAGAGGCATCTCGATTCCCAAAAGTCGGCATATATATATCCGGTGTTAAAAATCTTCCCACCCGAAATATCGGACCAATCAGCGTTACCTTCGTTTATCGAGCAGAGATGTGTTTTCGGTTTCTCAGATAGACAAAGGATCGCTCAGAACGCGTTCGAAAATAAATAATACCCGGTAAGAGGTCGACAAACAAAACACGGAGATCAGATAATCTCATTGTCAATCAAAGTCTCTCTATCTCTCTTATGAGAGTTTATAAGAAAATGCCCACAGCTCGGCCATTCCTGACTTTTTGACCGTCCCGGTCAACGTTATTATCAAATTACAAAACACAATATAAATAAAATTCCTTTACAAAATCATACATAATCATGCACGTATATACGGGCGCATTTGATCCGGTGCTAGTATTCCTGCATAAGGCCGCTGCGTTAGCTGGAACCCGTCGACGTCGGCGATGATGTAACGATCGCCATCCAGAATTTTTTTCACGATATACGGGCCTTTATATTTTGGTATTAGTTTTCTATTTATTCCGGCTGCCGTTTCTACATTACGTATTTCAACGTAATCGCCAACGCTATAATTACGGGCCGCTTTTCTGCGCAAATTATATCGCTCGGCGCCCTTCCTCTGCGCTTCGCATATCTTTTCGCACGCCTTATCACGAAGTAAGTCAAGATTTCGCTCGGTATCTTTGTCTAATATTTCTCGCAGAGAATCATTTAATTTACCCCTTTGCCCAAGACCAAATAACAAACGAGCGGGGGTCTCGCCTGTCGCTCTACAAATAGTATTGTTAATAGAAAATTCTACTTGGTCTAATACGCGATCCCATTTAGACGGCGTTTCACTAAGTTTTGCCAACATGGGCGTTATTATTTCATTAAACCGCTCGGCCTGCCCGTTCGCCCTTGGCGTTCTTACGGCCGTCAATACATGTTCGATCGCTAGGGCCTTCAAGTATTCGCAATGTTTCGGACGTGAAACATGTTCCTCGGTCGGATATCAAACGACTCAGTCTGCTGTAAGATCAAAAATACTCGCTGAGGTGCTTTACTATTTCCTCCGTATTCGTGGTTTGGCAGGGATAAAGTCTTATAAACTTCGTGAATGCGGTACACTAACCCGTCTCTCAATTCATAATATTTTACGTCATGTTTTTCGAGTTTTCTCTGCATCTCCCAAATCGCTTCGTCGCGGTCTTGACAAACAGATAAAGTTTTCTCAAATGTACTGCCTTCAAGCACGAGTACACTATGGCAGGGACTTAGTGCATTGACGTGGCCCATTCGCCTCCCCGGACGATGAACGATCTCATAGTTATAATTTTGCAAAAATAATGCCCACCGTGAAATCCGAGGATTAACGTCTTTTTTATTGAGAGTTAACCGGAAACTATCACAATCCGTAATAATCCTGAATTTTCGTCCAACAAGATATATATGGAATCTCTTTAGCGCGTATACTACCGCGAGGCACTCGAGTTCGAAGCTGTGATACTCCGATTTGACGGGTGTGGTTCGCTGGCTCCAAAAAGAGATCGGACGCCACAAATTGTCGCTTTGTCTTTGGAGCAGTATACCGCCGAACCCGCTAGCACTGGCGTCACAGTGCAACTCAGTCTCCGCCTGGGGTGCATAAATTGCAAGCACCGGCTTACTCGATAAATGACGTTTAAGCGTTTCGAACGCCGCATTTTCGTGAAATTTGAATTTAAATATCGCATTCTTTCTTATAGAATCGTACAATGGTTTTGCTAACAGAGATAAATAAGGAATAAACCGGCGAAAATAACTAGCCAGTCCGACAAAACGTTGTACGTCCTTGGCGTTTCGCGGCACCGGGTAATCAACAACAGAAGCAATATTTTTGTCGCTCGGCCTGATACCGTGCCGGCTCACGCAATAACCTAAATATTTAATATCCGTCTGAGCAAAGTGACATTTATTGAGTTTAAATTTTAACTGACTCCTACCAGCTATCTCAAATACTCTAGACAAAATTTTGATGTGCTCATCCACATCTTTCGTCGCTATTAGTAGGTCATCCAGATAAATTATTATTTTATTTTCGCGGATCAACAAATCAAAAACCGTGTGTATGTAACGCTAAAAAACCCTCGGAGCATTAGCTAGACCGAATGGCATTCGTAAATATTCGAATTGCCCGAGAGGTGTTACGAACGATGTATATTTCACGGACAATTCATGCATTTTCACATGATGAAAATCGTCCTTGAGATCGAGGATCGTGAAATATACTTTGCCTTGTAGGCGATCGATATTATCGTCGATTAACTCCGTTGGGAAGTTATCACGCACGGTAATTTTATTAAGCTCTTGATAATTCATACACAATCGACAACCGCCGTCTTTTTTTCTAAGCAGAACAATTGGACTCGCGTACGGAGAATTACTTGGACGTATAACCGCTCTACTTATTAAATCATCCAAGATTTCACGCAATAACTCTTTATCTGCAAATGACAATCGACGCGGCCGCGAGCTTATAGGCTGTTCATGCTTGAGCGCGATTATCATCTCGACATCTGACGTATTTTCATCTACTCGCATTTTTTCGAGATAACATGATTTATATACTTCTTTAATTCGTGCCGACGCATCCTCTCCGATCGCCGGATTAATTCTCAGCTCATCACACGCGTGAACAGAATTGTTATCGCAGTCGATGTGCATTAATGCGTTAATCGCGCGCGTCTCTTCGGCGCTCTCGATTTTAAATGTTTCTCCGAACGTAACATGCAATTGCGAACAGTTTAAAAAATCTCTTCTAAGGAGAATATCGAACGCCATTGTACTATCCGGTACTACGTGAAACCTTATCTCGACTCGCACGCCGCTAACCTCCAATTGTTCGAGAAAAGTACCGTCAATTTTCAATCGTGACCCGTTAATGCCGCAGAACGATCGCTCGCTTACATTAGAAAAATGTGATTCACACGGAATCACATCGCCACGCACAAGGCTAATCGGTGACCCCGAATCAATCATCGCATCTACCACATACACGTATTTATCTTTCGCGTTCAGGGGCGTAATTTTCACGCGCATCATATAGGGCTTCGGGAGATCTACTGGGTGCACCACACTCGTCATGGCGGCGCGCGCAAAGTCTCTCGCCGTCTCCGACGTCGAAGCCTGATTTCGTTTCGGGCATTCTCTCGCAAAATGCTCCGTCGACCCGCACACAAAACACGTCCTTTTATTTGGCACTTTTTTGCACTGGGCCGCAAGGTGCCCCACCTCATGACACCGGTGACACTTTCTCGCTCCTCCAGCCGCCGGCGCCTCAATCCTCCTGCTGCCGGTGGTCTTCAGCCCATCCTTGTTTATCCTGGTATCACTCGCCTTTCTTCCATCAGGTTGAATCTTCTCGAACGCCTTGAGTAGATTAATCCCTCCTCGACAATTCAGCATACGCGCCTGGTTTCTTAATTGTTGATCCGATACGCCCTCGATGATATAGTCTAGGATTTCGTCGCCTGCGATCGGAACTCTGTTAGCTAGGATCATTTTGTCATGATAATAATCACAAAATGATTCACCAGCCCTCCAAATTCGCGATTCGAATTCCCTCCTCATTGCCAGCTTGCCCGGACGTAGGCTCCATTTCTTTAAGCAATTTTTCCATGCTCAGTACAAGGTACTCGGCTCTTGAGTAGAACCAAGAGAGGGCACGTCCTTTCAATCTCGAACTGATTAATATCCGTGTAGCATTCTCGTCCAAATTATAAGTGTGCTTCAATAATTGAAGTTGCTGCTTCCATCTCCAAAAAGTATTTTCAGATCCGTCAAATTCGGGCAGCAGTTTTCTAATGTTTCTAACGCCGCCTGCTGTCAACGATGTAACGCTGCCCTCCGATGCCGCGTTGCTTCCCACTGCGAGGGACCCTCGCGTAATTTCTAATTCCCGCCGCATCAACTCCTGCTCTCTCCGCCAACATTCTTTTTCACGCCTCAATATCTCCAACTCCTGCCTCATCACGACGACGCGTTCCTCCAGGTTCAATGCCGCGAAGCTCTTGTCCTCCGACGCACGTGCCGCTTCGCCCGCCGCCAATATTCCGCCGTCCTCCGCAACTTGACGCGAACATCCAGGACTCGAGCAAACCTCACGCCGCGCATTTCCCCGTGCCTCTTCTAATTCTCTCCACACGTTTGGATTATATTCGTTCAACCGCTTTATTAATTCGGCTTTTGTTCCACTCGTGGTCAGTCCTCGTTGACGAAGAGCGTGTTTTGAATCGAATACGGTCATCTCGTTTCCCGGTTCCATTTCGAACGACTCTTTTGTCAGATCTCAAGGCTCCTCTGACGCCAGGGCGGACCACGATCCCACTTCTGATGTTGTAGGCGAGAGGGGTTTTTCAGGATCTCGATCGGGAGATTGTATTGTCAGGATAGACCAAGGCTGAATATATATTCCAACGTTAAATATGTATATGTATATTGTTTATTGCGAGACTTATACATCTTCAAGTCGTGCCGTGAACGATTTCAATCCTTCCGAGCTGTGTGTTACAATTTCGCCGTCCGTTCCGAGTTCAAGAGAAGAAGCGTCTGTTCAGATGTTCAAGAGAAGAAGCGTCTCGATTCCCAAAAGTCGGCATATATATATCCGGTGTTAAAAACCTTCCCACCCGAAATATCGGACCAATCAGCGTTACCTTCGTTTATCGAGCAGAGATGTGTTTTCGGTTTCTCAGATAGACAAAGGATCGCTCAGAACGCGTTTGAAAATAAATAATACCCGGTAAGAGGTCGACAAACAAAACACGGAGATCAGATAATTTCATTGTCAATCAAAGTCTCTCTATCTCTCTTATGAGAGTTTATAAAAAAATGCCCACAGAAGTAATAAAAATATTTAGAGAAACCGGCAGTGTGAATAAAAAACAGCGGATAAGAGCTAAGAAGACAATAAATGAAATGAATACAATTAATGTTTTAGCAGCAGTTGCCTTAAATCTACATGCAAGTACAAGACAGCTCGAACGCGAAAGCGGTATTAGTCAAAGCAGTATTGTACGGATCTTATATCGTAATAAATTCCACCCTTTTTATGTTTCTCTCCATCAAAAATTACATGGTACAGATTTTGAAAACCGTGTACAATTCTGTGAGTGGGGAATCAGGAAACTTCAAAACAATGACACGTTCTTCAAAATGATTCTATTTACTGACGAAGCATTATTCACTAACCATGGTCAAGTCAATTTACAAAATTTACACTATTGGTCCATGGATAATCCACGATGGTTAAGAGAAATTAATAAACAAAGACCTTGGTCAGTTAATGTTTGGTGCGAAATTGTTGATAATTGAATCATTAGTCCACATTTCATCGATGGAACATTGAATTTTGAAAAATACGAAAGATTTTTGACGGAGGTACTACCCATATTATTAGAAGATGTCCCATTAAATGTTCGGCAGATCTTATGATACCAACATGATGATTGTCCAACACATTCTGCACTTGCTGTAACTGTCATTTTAAATAGAAATTTGAAAATCGTTGGATTGGACAAATGGAAAATCATAAACGGCCACCATGATCACCGGACTTGACACCGTTAGATTTCTTTTTATGAGGCAAATTAAAAGAAGATGTGTATCGTGAGGCACCAACTACTAAAGAAAACATGAAAAAACAAATACAACGAGCTTGTGCTGCAATTGACCAGGACACACTTAAACGTGTAACACACTCAGTGGGTGAACGTTATAGACAGTGTCTTGCTGTGGACGGTCATTATTTTGAACAGTTGTAACATGAAGTATAAATATGAATGAATAAAATCGCGAGTAATTCTGTTTAGGAAAAATTTACTGGTATAAACTGTTAAACCCTACCTAAATTAGTTTAAGTAAAGTTAAGAAATTATTTCAACCCTTATAATTTGGAAACTACTTAATGAAAAATAAAAATTATGCAGTGTTTTGGAAAGCTTTCGAAATAAGCTACAAGAATATGTAATAAGAAAAGGAGTGTTCCATTAAAAAAAATTAAAGTGACCTTGTTCTGACTTTGGCAATGCCATTCAAGGTCAAACTCATAGAGCCAATAAATAGATTTTTTGAAACCCTACAACTTTTATTTGAAACATTTGTTTCTACAATAAAAAATGAGAAAGTTATTTGGGTAGCCGGCTTTAGGTGACTCACCCTATATATATATATATATATATATATATATATGTATATACAGGGTGTCCCAGAATTGATAGTAAAAAAAATAGGCATATTCTACAAGTCAAAATAAGGTAAAATTGTTCTATAAACATATGTCCGGAAACGCACCCCCTCTGAGCTACAGCCCCCCAAAGTTTCCCCAAAAAACTTGAATTTTCCGTATATTGTCTAAACTTGGACTTAGAATTTTATGAAAATTGGTACATACACATTTCTTTATGCGTTTTATTTATTTTTATTGTCAAAAATTTTCTAACAAAATTTCGAAGGGGGTTTTAGGGGGGGGGGGGGGTTACTTTTCAATATGACAAAACTTATGTGTGGATGCAATAAATTTGAAATACATTACAGTTTATGACGGAAAATATAAAAATAAGCATTTTTTGACTCTTTGATTTTTTTCATACAACAAACCGTTTTTGAAATAATCGACTTAACAATAAAGACACCTGTATCTGTACCCTACGGCTCAATCTACGGGCAAGTTTTGCGCGAACTATGTAGATTATCTCAAAAACGATTATTTCATTGGTTAAATTTTTGACAATAAAAATGAATAAAACGCATAAAGAAATGTGTATGTACCAATTTTCATAAAATTCTAAGTCCAAGTTTAGACAATATACGGAAAATTCAAGTTTTTTGGGGAAACTTTGAGGGGCTGTAGCTTAGAGGGGGTGCGTTTCCGGACATATGTTTATAGGACAATTTTACCTTATTTTGACTTGTAGAATATGCCTATTTTTTTTACTATCAATTCTGGGACACCCTGTGTATATATATATATATATATATATATATATATATAATATTTTTTAACATATATGTAGGATTAAGTTAGCTATATATATATATTGTGTTAAGTTGGTTATATACATCTTGTTTCTTTTGTTGGATTGCGCGCGTAAACTAGGGAGCGTTAAGCGCGAGACGATCGCGAGGTACCGATCACGAGAGAGATAGATGGATGGCGAGCGAGGCGGGGAGGGGAGCGAGCGAAGAGAGGAACAGGCAGTGTGAGTGTATGCGTAGACGAGAGCGGAGAGACATTGTACGGACCGGTGATAACGTGTCTTGTTTTACTGTTCTAAAATATATCTATATTCATACGTATATTCCTCGATCATTTTCATCCTATACACCCGGGATATAGAAAATCAAATCCTACAATTGGGGGCTCAGCCGGGATCGAGGCGAACGAGAAATCAAGACAAAAGAAGTTGAAGGAGACATGGCAGAGAACAACGACGCAGAACGAAATGACGACGTAAACGACGTGCTACAGACCGACAATATGACGATAGTCCAGTTAAAAGAAGAGCTTAAAAAACGCAAGCTCAAGGTAGCGGGCAACAAGATCGATCTGGTAACACGATTAAAGGCGGCTCTGGTCCTGGAAAATCAACAAGACGAAAGCAGCAATGACGACGTATCCAGCGACGAGAGTGACGACGAACGAGGCAACAACAATAATGGCGCCGAGGAAGACGAAGCACGAGGACGAACGAAGTTTGTACCTACTTTTAAAGACGTCGAAGAGTCAATTGATACTTTCAGTGGAGACGACGGGAAAAATATAAAATCGTGGATCAAAGAATTTGAAGATCTGGCTAAGCTGTGCGAATGGAATGCAATGCAAAAAACCATTTACGCGAAAAGACTGTTACGAGGATCCGCTCGTTTGTTTATGAAAACGGACGACTGCGGGAAGACGTGGAAAACAATGAAGGTCGCCTTAAAGCAAGAATTCGCACTGAAGGTAGACAGTCGAGCGGTGCACAAGGAGCTGCAACGAAGAAAGAAAAGGACAGATGAATCCTATCACGAATATTGCTACAAGATGATGGAAATAGCCGCACGAGCCGATGTCGAAACAAAAGCGACCATCCAATATATTATCGACGGCGTCGACGACGAGGGATATCGCAAATCTGTTTTATACGGTGCAAAAAACATGCGTGAGTTAAAGGACAAATTCGATGTTTATGTGGAAATGTTCGGTAAGTCGAAGTCAAAAGCATACGATAACAAAAAGAAACCGGTCGCGAACGTGGAAAAAAGGGAAGTGAAGCGTTGTTATAATTGCGGCGACAACAGTCATTTGAGTGCCGCGTGTCCCTCGAAAGGACAAGGCGCGAAATGTTTTGCATGCAATAAATACGGCCACATAGCGTCAAAATGTCCGGAAAGTGCAAGCGTAGAGAAAAAAAAAGAGTTGTAACGTGGTACAGTACAACTCCGGAAAATGCCGAAAAGACGTTGTTATCAATAATACAAAGCTGAATGCGATAATCGATTCCGGCAGTGATATTAGTTTAATTTCCGAAGAACAGTATAAAAAAATTGGTTCGCCGACTTTGAGTAACCGTACGATAAGATTCCGCGGGGCAGGTTCGGGCGAGATCGTAACGTTAGGAGACATGCACTTGAAAATCGGTATTGACGCGGAAGTTTACGATATTACCGTACATCTTGTGCGTGACGGAACACTGCCACACGGTATACTTGTAGGATCTGATTTTCTGAATACTGTTGAAGTGTGTATTAAAAAAGGCGTAGTAAGCGTTTCTAAGGTCGTAGAGGATGTCGCGGAAGTATCGGAAGTTTATAAAATTGATATTGTACAAGACGATAAATTAGAATTGTCACATATTAAAGACGAAGGGATTAGAAAAGAAGTCGAGCAATTAATGGAAAATTATGAGCCGAAAAAAGAAAGGGAAGTAGGCATTAAAATGTCGATAGTAGTAAAAGACGATATACCGGTTACACAAAACGCGCGCAGATTATCCGCAGCAGAAAAAGCCGAGGTAGATTCGCAAATTCGTATGTGGCTAGACGAAGAAGTTATACAGCCGTCGTGTTCAGATTACGCGAGCCCGATCGTACTTGTGCGAAAAAAGGACGGCAGGGTAAGAATCTGCGTAGACTACCGGAAACTAAATGAAAAAATAGTTAAGAACCGATATCCTTTGCCGTTGATTGAGGATCAACTTGACTTGTTACAAGGCGCAAAGATTTATAGTACTTTAGATCTAAAAAACGGTTTTTTTCACGTGGCAATCGAGGAAAATAGTCGCAAATACACCGCATTCGTTGTCCCTAATGGACACTATGAGTTTTTAAAAATGCCATTTGGCCTTTGTACGTCTCCGGCGTATTTTCAAAAATATGTGAATGCTGTTTTCCGTGATTTAACGAAAGAAGGGATAGTTGCAATCTATATGGACGATTTAATCGTGCCTTCGCTTGATGTACGGGGTGGACTAGCGCGGCTTAAGATGGTATTAAAGACGGCGGCCGAGCACGGATTGTCAGTAAATTGGAAAAAATGTCAATTATTAGATTCGAAAGTAAATTATTTAGGGCACGTGATAGAAGACGGTAAAGTTTCACCCGCCGAAGAGAAAACTAATGCCATAAAACATTTTCCGAAGCCGACAAATGTGCGTTCTTTACAAAGTTTTTTGGGACTTACAGGGTTCTATCGGAAATACATACCGCAATACTCGTATATAGCGCGACCTCTCACCGATTTGTTGAAAGGCGGGGTAGAATTTAAATTCAGAGAAGAACAGGAGCACGCGTTTGATCAGTTGAAAGAAGCTCTGAGTAGTAGGCCTGTCCTACATTTATATTGTCCCACAGCAGAGACAGAATTACACACCGATGCATCTGCTCTTGGTTTCGGCGCGATATTAATGCAGCGTGACAGCGAAGATCGTATGTTCCACCCGGTATATTATGCGAGTGGCAGGACTACACCGGCCGAATCAAAGTACGATAGTTATAAATTAGAAGTATTAGCCGTTGTTAAAGCATTAAAGAAGTTCAGAGTATATCTTATCGGAATCTCATTTACCATTGTAACTGATTGCAAGGCGTTCACACAGACGATGAAGAAAAGGGACATCTGTGCGCAAGTCGCAAGATGGGCGTTTTTCCTTGAAGATTTCAGATATACAATTATACATCGCCCTGGAAAAAATATGCGGCACGTAGATGCATTGAGCCGATATCCGTTGCCAACATCAATGATAATAGAAGAATGCGAAGACAGCATGCTGGCAAGACTCCGTCATAATCAACTGGAAGATGAAGAATTGAAAAGTATCAGAAAACAAGTGGAAAAACAGAAAACAGACGAATTTGTGATGATAAATGGACTGCTATGCAAAAAGAATGATGACGATACTCCCATCGTTGTACCCAAGTTGATGCAGATCTCTGTAATTCGTCATGTTCACGAGCGCGGTCATTTCGGAACTGCAAAGACAGAGCAACTGTTGAAATCTGATTATTGGATGAAGAATATGCATTCAAAGGTCGACAAAGTAATTCGGAACTGCCTTACGTGCATTATGGCTATGAAGAAAACCGGCAAACAAGAAGGGTGGCTCCACCAAATTGATAAGGAAGCCCCGCTAGATACCTACCACATAGATCACCTAGGACCGATGCCGTCCACGCAGAAGAAATATCAGTACATACTTGCAGTGATAGACGCTTTTACAAAGTTCGTATGGCTCTACCCAACGAAGAGTACCACGACAACAGAAGTTCTAAATCATCTAATGGAGCAGTCCGCCATCTTTGGAAATCCCAGACGAATAGTATCCGACCAGGGGACAGCCTTCACATCCCATGATTTTGAATCTTATTGTAAGGACGAAGGTATTGAGCACATCGCCATCGTTACTGGCGTACCAAGAGGCAATGGACAAATCGAACGCCTAAACCGCACGTTAATTCCATTGTTAACCAAGCTGTCTATACCTCACTCGACGCAGTGGTATAAATTTGTTACACGTGCTCAACAATATCTAAATCAAATGCCAAGCCGAAGCACAGGAAAGACGCCGTTCGATCTTCTATTCGGAACACGAATGAGGCTGAAGGAAGATCCACAAATAAAAGAAATTTTGGAAGCGGAAAATGTCAATTCCTTTCAAGAAAAACGTGATCAAATACGAGAAGAAGCACGTGATGCGATTTTGAAGATGCAAGCCGAAAATAAACAAACTTATAATCGGAAGCGGAAGAAACCAAATATTTATGGCGAAGGCGATCTAGTAGCTATTCAAAGGACTCAGGGCGGACCAGGCTTGAAACTCTGTGCAAAATATTTGGGGCCTTACCAAGTCAAACGCACTTTGCGCAACGATCGCTACATTGTAGAAAAAATAGGCCAAGGAGAAGGTCCAAAGAAAACCTCAACAGCTGCAGATCATATGAAGCCATGGGCCGAACCACGCGAAGATCCACCAAGCAACGGAGATCACACAAACGACATCTGAGGTCAGATGTCAGTCGAATGGCCGAGTGTAGGATTAAGTTAGCTATATATATATATTGTGTTAAGTTGGTTATATACATCTTGTTTCTTTTGTTGGATTGCGCGCGTAAACTAGGGAGCGTTAAGCGCGAGACGATCGCGAGGTACCGATCACGAGAGAGATAGATGGATGGCGAGCGAGGCGGGGAGGGGAGCGAGCGAAGAGAGGAACAGGCAGTGTGAGTGTATGCGTAGACGAGAGCGGAGAGACATTGTACGGACCGGTGATAACGTGTCTTGTTTTACTGTTCTAAAATATATCTATATTCATACGTATATTCCTCGATCATTTTCATCCTATACACCCGGGATATAGAAAATCAAATCCTACATATACATTCATATAATATTTGTCTATCATATATACAATAATGACTCATTGCTCTTTTGTCAACACATTTATAGCATTGGTTAAAAAGAAGTAATAATAAATAACACCACCATTATAACAACGTAAAGTTATAAACTTTATCTTACTTCTATCATATATTTACATATAATATTTATATGTTATAACATACGCAGACGCACTTTTAGTTAAAACATATTTATATACAGAAATAATTAATATATCAAAATCCGTGAATATTTCATACAACATATTTTAGAAAAAAGTATTTCAAATTAAAGTTGTTGGGAGTTACCGACATACTCATGCGATTCAAATATCATTTGAGCCTGACACTGCATGGTTTTCGGTTAATTTACTGCGTTTTATTTTAGCTTAACTTTATCTACATTCTATTATTCTCTCTCGCAAAATCATTCTGCACATCAAGGTACATAATTAAATTTTTTTCCTAATCTAGAACGGGATCTCACGTATTATCATTTATATCGTCGCCATTTAGTTATTCAATACTAAAAGGTAATTTAGTTCAACCTTGGTCTTGTCAAAGTAAAATCAAAATTAATATAAAAATCTAAAATAGAAATATTTTTATTGTAAATTCTTGCAATTTATATCAAAAAGTTTTCAAAATAGTATAAAAAACCTTTGCTACTAGTTTAGAATACTTTGATTTCTCTGAAAAGCAATTGAAATTATCATCAGCATAAACATTTATATAAAGATAGGCATACGTCAACAATAACCGGTAAGGTCTCTGATTTTAACATTAAAGCAATATTTTACAGCATATAACATAAGTATTTTATATACAAATAATAAACTGTGAAGGTCGCCAGTAATAACTAATCCAAATTTCAATTATAAAAGTCGACCAAACTGGCAATAATTTTTTATAGATGTTGCGACGTTAATTCCGTTGCTCTCGAGCACGCCGAGCCCGCGGAAGAAAACGCCGAATTACAATCGGATAACGAGCACCCGATTGGCGGTATCAGATATTGAGGGGATGAGCCAATTCCTTGCGTATCCCCTCAATATTTGGCTGCGTGGGGAGGTTGTGTCGATCCGCCCATCGATTCTTTATCGTTGTCCCCTTTGTTATCGCAGCGGTAGCCAGGTGGTCGTCGTATAGGGGTCGCATTTGGCAGGCTGGCCAGGCCGTTCTCCAAATTTTCCCCGCGTGGTTTCGGTACCTCCACGGGTTTCGTTATCCATCCTGCAGCATGGGTTCCTGTCTAGATCCGACGCCAACTCCGTATAATGATGCTGAAAACAAACGGTATCAGTGTACATATGGCGTAATCGGCGGGAACGCGATACTTGACCTGGATTCCCGGAGGTAGGTTGCCTCTGGATAGCGGTATTCTGCCTGGACGCGGTACTTCTTTCCGATCTCCATCTTCTTTCCGTGGAGCCTTGCTTCACATTTCCTCAAAGTTTGCGGAACTCAAACTGTCTCTAGACCTTTGGAGG